>NC_142806.1:26283953-26354521 GCF_049724085.1 Artemia sp. Qi Xiang Cuo
ATACCTTGTCTGAAACCCTACTAGATAAATAATGAACGTCATCATAGTTTTATATTAGAGCTATGACGTGAATAGAGTGACGTCATAATTAGTATATAAGAAAAGTCAAAACTGAAAATTCTTTCATTCTTGATTAGAATAATGGTTAGATCAAAGCAGGCTATACGCAAGTTGAAGAAAGAGTACTACACAAACAACAGAGATAGTAACTTGAAAAGAAAAAAGCAAAGGTATTCAACCGACCAGGTGTATCGAGAAGTAATAATTGAGAGAGCAAAACAAAGGTATTCAACCGACCAGGCGTATCGAGAAGTAATAATTGAGAGATCAAAAGAAAACAGCAAGATGTGTTATCACAATGATGAAGATTATAGACATGCAAAAATTGAGACAGCCAAACAAAAGATCAAGGAACGGTATGGTAATGATGAACATTACAGAGAAGCAAGAATTGAGCAGGCTAAATCCGGGTTGCAGCGGTAGCTAGCAACCTAGTAAGAGACGATCACGTCCAATGTTAAGAAATATAAAAACCCCTAACTCCTAAAAACAGAGTCAGATCAAAACAAAAAGTACACCATTAGAACCGCCTTGTCCGAAACCCCTATAAAGGAAACTTACCGCCCTGCGGCTTGAATAACAAAGAAAATATATTGGCTTGATAATCAAGAAAATTGACTTTAACCACGTTATTCTACACAAACGGGATATTTTTTTCTTTCTTTTCCACAGATAGCTTGGCCCTGGAACATCGTAGAGAGTTGTTCAATGGCTCATTTTAAATGAAATCTCTAGATCTAGCGCTATTTGTACTTAATTTTTTTTTTAATTAATTTTTTTTACGAAAAACTTAATTTTTTATATACAATATTAAACAATGACGTCATAGTCTTTGGATGTAGTTAGTACATAAAGTCTGGATCATCGAATTAAAGCTGAAACTAAGTAAAGAACAATTATGCCTCCATATATTCACAGTGATCTATAAAATTTCCCATTACATCTATAAACTGTTCCACAGTTGCCGGTTCATACCTTGGAAGCTTTTCACTAAACATGCAACATTTCTTTTGGATATTACTATGAAGTTTTGCGAAAGCATCTCTAGCTGACTTTTCAACAAAATCCATTCTTTCAGAGATAATTTTAATCTTTAATTTTGAATATTTTTCGTAATCCCGGTAAAAAATTCGTAAAATTTTTCTAAATTTACTAAGATCAGTCAGCATTGTTGCCATGTTTTTGGACTTCTGAATATAATTTTTAATTTTGCCCTTATGCGTTCTTTGCAGCTTGTGTAAACTGCAAAATATCCATGGTATCCGAGCAATAGTTTGAATATTTCAATTAAAGCTAGAAAAATACCTGAAAATGTTAAAATTAGTTTTATTTTTAGTTAGGTTCTAACTACCCGATGTGGAATTTACTATGTATTTTCAGACCAAAAAATTCAATTTTTTAATATATTTCATTTTTCATTTATAATAAAGAACGACCTCTTGCCTATACTAAATTTTATACGCCACTTAATTATACTTAAGGTTAGTAATTCCACAGATAGCTTGGCACTTGAACATCGTAGAGAGTTGTTCAATGGCTCATTTTAAAGTAATTTTTATAATAAAGACCGATCTGTAGTCCATAGTAACTGAAGTCTTATAAGATACAGTAAAGTCAAATCTGGGTTGCAGTGGTAGCTAGCAACCTAGTTTATAGTAAAGAACGACCTCTAACCCATGATAATAGATCCGGGTCGCTGTTACATTAAAGGACGATCTTTGAAATAACATTATTTATCCGGGTTGCAGCGGTAGCTAGCAACCTAGTAAGAGACGATCACCTCCAATGTTAAGAAATATAAAACCCCCCAACTCCTAAGAAAAAGAGTCAGATCAAAACAAAAATTACACCATTAGAACCGACTTGTCCGAATCCTCTATAAAGGAAACTTACCGCCCTTTGGCTTGAATAACAAAGAAAATATATTGGCTTGAAAATCAAGAAAATAGACTTTTACCACGTTATTCTCCACAAACGAGATATTTTTTTCTTTTTTCTTTTTTCTTTTCCACAGATAGCTTGGCACTGGAACATTGTAGAGGGTTGTTCAATAGCTTATTTTAAAGGAAATTAATTGGGTTAAAAATCTATAGTAACTAAAATAAATTATTTTAAAAGAGAATAAATTTTTCCACCAAAAACTGCATTTTTGATGTCTTTTCACACTGCAGTCTTTCAAACAAAATCGTATACCAGAGGTAAGATTTGAACCCACGCCTCCGAAGAGACTGGTGGCTAACACCAGTGTCTTGGACCACTCGGCCAGGCTGCCTCTTATAATTTGGATTGCAGCAGTAGCTAGCAACCTAGTAAGAGACGATCAGTCCCATGCTAAGAAATATAAAAACCCAAAACTCCTAAAAATAGAGTAAGATCAAAACAAAAGTACATCATTAGAACTACCTTGTCTGAAACCCTACTAGATAAATAATGAATGTCGTCATAGCTTTATATTAGAGCTATGACGTGAATAGAAATCCGGGTTGCAGCGGTAGCTAGCAACCTCCGGGTTGCAGCGGTAGCTAGCAACCTAGTAAGAGACGATCACGTCCAATGTTAAGAAATATAAAAACCCATAGTTCCTAAAAAAGAAGTCAGATCAAAACAAAAAGTACACCATTAGAACCGCCTTGTCCGAAACCCCTGTATAGGAAACTTTCTGTCCCTTGGCTTGAACAGCAAGGGAAATATATTGGCTTGAAAATCAAGAAAATTGACTTTAACCACGTTAGTCTCCCCAAACGGGATATTTTTTTTTCTTTTTTTGTATCCAGAGATAGCTTGGCACTGGAACATCGTAGAGGGTTGATCAATAGCTCATTTTAAAGGAAATTAATTGGGTTAAAAATCTATAGTAACTAAAATAAATTATTTCTAAAAGAGAATAAATTTTTCCAATAAAAACTGTATTTTTGATGCAGTGACGTCATAATTACTATATAAGAAACGTCAAAACTGTAAATGGTCTCATTCATGAATACATAACGTCATACGCCGTGACGTCATAATTAGTATATAATAAGGCAAGTCAAAACTGAAAATTCTCTCATTCTTGATTAGAATATTGGTTAGATCAAAGCAGGATATACTCAAGTTTAATAAAGAGTACTACACAAACAACAGACATAGTAACTTTAAAATAAAAAAGCAACGTTATTCAACCGACCAGGCGTATCGAGAAGTAATAATTTAGAGAGCAAAACAAAGGTATTCAACCGACCAGGCGTATCGAGAAGTAATAATTGAGAGAGCAAAAGAAAACAGCAAGATGTGTTATCACAATGATGAAGATTATAGACATGCAAAAATTGAGACAGCCAAACAAAAGATCAAGGAACGGTATGGTAATGATGAAGATTACCGAAACAAACATAAGAAAAAAGTTGCTACCAGAATAATGGGTAGATACTGGGGTGACAAAACCTATAATGAAAAAATTAAATTCTCTGCGAGGTTGTACCGAAGAACGCATAAGGACAAAGGGAAAAATTACATTCAGAAATACAAGAAGATGGCAAAACTGCAGGCTGATCTTCGTAAATTGAGAAACATTTTACGCATGTTTTACAAGGATCACGAAAAGTATTCAAAATTACAGATTAAAATTCTCTTTGAAAGAGCGGATGCTGTTGAAAAGTCGGCTAGAAATGCTTTGGCAAAACTTCATAGTAATACACAAAAGAAATGTTGTCAGTTTAATGAAAAGCTTCCAAGGTATGGATTGGCAACTGTGGAAAAGTTTATAGATGCAATGAAAAATGTTCGACAACACAGTGAATATACGGAGGCGTACTTCTTTGAAAATTCGTATATTAATTTTGGAAGGAGAAATTGCAGTTTATGTAGCAGCAATAAAAAAATATATACAAGCATACCTATCAACAGCGAAGGAAAAGCAATGTTTTTCAATTATGGCGAAAACGAGCCTGTTAGGGTTATTAGTATATGTGTTTGTAAGACTAATGATTTAGAACAAATTCCTGGAACACCGACTCAAGAAAAAAGCATTTCTAACTGTGTTTTAAACAGTTCTTTTAGTTCTACTGAATATTTGGCAAAAAATACATAAAGGCTCGATCATCGAATTTAAGCTGAAACTAAGTAAAGGACAATTATGCCTCCATATATTCACAGTGATGTATAAGATTTCCCATTACATCTGTAAACTGTTCCACAGTTGCCGGTCCATACCTTGGAAGATTTTCACTAAACATGCAACATTTCTTTTGGATATTACTATGAAGTTTTGCGAAAGCATCTCTAGCTGACTTTTCAACAAAATCTATTCTTTCAGAGATAATTTTAATCTTTAATTTTGAATATTTTTCGTAATCCCGGTAAAACATTCGTAAAATTTTTCTCAGTTTACAAAGATCAGCCTGTGCGTTCTTTGCAGCTTGTGTAAACTGCAAAAATATCCATGGTATCCGAGCAATAGTTTGAATATTTCAATACAAGCTGGAAAAATACCTTAAAATGTTACAATTAGTTTTATTTTGGTTAGGTTCTTTTGGTTAAGGCAGCAACAGTGATTCGCCACGACGACCTGTCCTGAGCCTTCAACCATAGCTCCTCCAACGAGGACCACGCCAGCTTCGCCTCCTTCATTAGCGACCTACCAAGGGTCATTTTCGGTCTCCCTGATTTGCGGAGACCGGGGGGTGTCCAACACCATGCATCGTACGGCAGCCTTCCTTCCCCAATTCGCACCATATGCCCCCAATACATCCATCGCCGCTTTCTAATAAGATCAAGGAGGGGGGTATGATTTGTCATACGATAGATTTCATCATTTCGTATTCTTTCTGTCCAATGTATATTTAAGATAGACCTTAGACAATTATTGTCGAATGCCTGTAGTCGTCGTTCTAGTTGAGCAGTGATGCTCCAAGTTTCGCAGCCGTACATAAGGACAGAGACCACATTGCTATTATAAATTTTAAGCTTTAACTTCTGGGAATATTTATTATTTCTTCAAACATTTCTAAGGTAGCTGAAAGCAGACCCAGCCAATGATATTCGGCACAGTATTTCTCTTTCGGAATTGGCATCTTGCGTAAGAATGCTGCCGAGATACTTGAACTCTCTCACTTCCTCAATTTCCTCGTTGTTAACCAAAAGTCCTTCGACTAAGTCAGGTATGACTGCATTCGACATTGATTTGGTCTTGTTAGCATTTATGGAGAGTCCGACAGCATTTGCCATACCACCGAGTTCATTAATGTTGCGTTGCATATCTTCTGGGTCGTGGGTAATAAGCGCAACATCGTCAGCAAAATCACCATCATTGAGTTCTCTCAGTGGATTTAATTGTATACCGCCACTAAAACTGCATCCACGGAGAACAAAATCTATCACTATGGCAAACAGAAATGGTGATAGAATGCAGCCCTGCCTCACACCTGACTGAACAGAAAACCACTCCGTTAGGCCACCCTCTGTCTGTACTGCGCACATGATATCATGATATAGCGCTTTAATTATATTTACAATTTTGGTCGGAATTCCATAATGCACTAAAATCTTCCATATGGTTCTGCGATGTATCGAGTCGAAGGCTTTGAGAAAATCTATAAATACTATAAGTAGCTGAACTTGCCATTCATTGGATTCATCCAGCAGGACTCTCAGGCTAAATATCAGGTCACAACATGATCTATTCTGGCGGAATCCGTGCTGCTCATCTCTCAGAACTTTCTCCACTTTACTTTGAATCCTGTTAAGAATTATTTGGCACAGAACTTTGCTGCCAACAGACTGTAAAGCACTACCTCTCCAATTATCACACTTAGTCTTATGTCCCTTTTTGAAGAGTTTTACAATTACTGCCTTCGACCAGTCACTAGGGACTTTTTCTTCATCCCAAACACGGGAAAGAAGATTAAATATGGGTTCGGCTAGGGCGCTTCTACCGTACTTCAGTAATTCTGGTGATATGCCATCATTGCCTGCAGCCTTTCCGTTTTTCAAAGTCTTTAGGGCCTCCTTGACTTCAATAAGTATGAGAGGTCCAGAACATATTCCGAGATCGAAAAGTGGTTCTTCAGGGATATTTAAAGTAGTTGTGGGAGGCATCTGATTTAGTACCTCGCTAAAATGCTCTTTCCAGCGTCGGACTATGTCATCAGTCTGGGTTAATAAAATGCCATCTTTGCTTTCAACTTGGGTTGACGACGCCTTTGAAATACCCGCTAACTGCTTCGTTACTGCATACACAGTACGGCTATCTCCCCGTCTAGCGGCTGCCTCAGCCTGTTCGGCCATAGTTTCGAGGTGCATCCTCTTATCATCCCTGGTTGCTGCTTTGACTTGCTTATGGAGACGCTTGTACTGCGCTTTCAGGTTTGAAAATATTATTTCTTGTTTTGTAATAAGATGCCTTCTAAGCGTGTTATTATACATAATTTAAAAAAACAGTACTATACAAAAAACAGAGACAACATCTTGGAAAGAAAAAAGCAAAGGTATTCAACTGACAAGGCGTATCGAGAAGTATAATTGAGAGAGCAAAACAAAACAGCAAGATGTGTTATCACAATGATGAAGATTATAGACATGCGAAAATTGAGACAGCCAAACAAAAGAGTAAGGAACGGTATGATAATGATGAAGATTACCGAAACAAACATAAGAAAAAAGTTGCTACCAGAATAATGGGTAGATACTGGGGTGACAAAAGCTATAATGAAAAAATTAAATTCTCTGCGAGGTTGTACCGAAGAACGCATAAGGACAAAGGGAAAAATTACATTCAGAAATACAAGAAGATGGCAAAAATGCAGGCTGATCTTTGTAAATTGAGAAACCTTTTACGCATGTTTTATCGGGATCACGAAAAGTATTCAAAATTACAGATTAAAATTCTCTTTGAAAGAGCGGATGCTGTTGAAAAGTCGGCTAGAAATTCTTTGGCAAAGCTTCATAATAATATCCAAAATAAATGTTGTCAGTTTAACGAAAAGCTTCCAAGGTATGGATTGGCATACAATAAAGAACGACACCTTGCCCATGTTAACTAAAACATAAATAGGGATAAAAAACGATCATTGGAATAACAAAAATTGCATACCTTTGGAATTAGCTAGCTACTTGATTATTTGAGACTCGTCTCTTACTATTTAAAAGAAGAAAAAGCCGTAGGCTTTTTCCTGTGTGTAATCAGTTTATTATCATAGGCAGCGCGCTAGCACTGCCTGTGTAAAGAACGATGTGGGCACAATGTGTTTTTTTTTTCCGGGTTGCAGCGATAGCTAGCAACCTAGTAAGAGACGATCACGTCCAATGTTAAGAAATATAAAAACCCATAGTTCCTAACAAAGGAGTCAGATCAAAACAAAAAGTACACCATTAGAACCGCCTTGTCCGAAACCCCTGTATAGGAAACTTTCTGTCCCTTGGCTTGAACAGCAAGGGAAATATATTGGCTTGAAAATCAAGAAAATTGACTTTAACCACCTTATTCTCCCCAAACGGGATATTTTTTTCTTTTTTCTTTTTTTTCTTTTCCACAGATAGCTTGGCACTGGAACATCGTAGAGGGTTGTTCAATAGCTCATTTTAAAGGAAATTAATTGGGTTAAAAATCTATAGTAACTAAAATAAATTATTTCTAAAAGAGAATAAATTTTTCCACCAAAAACTGCATTTTTGATGTCTTTTCACACTGCAGTCTTTCAAACATAATCGTATACCAGCGGTAAGATTTGAACCCACGCCTCCGAAGAGACTGGTGGCTAACACCAGTGTCTTGGACCACTCGGCCAGGCTGCCTCTCATAAATAAATATATATGTGAATTTGGGTTGCAGCAGTAGCTAGCAACCTAGTAAGAGACGATCAGTCCCATGCTAAGAAATATAACAAAACTCCTAAAAATAGAGTAAGATCAAAACAAAAGTACATCATTAGAACTACCTTGTCTGAAACCCTACTAGATAAATAATGAATGTCGTAGCTTTATATTAGAGCTATGACGTGAATAGAAAAACACGAAATTATATTGTTGTTTCTGATGACGTCATGAAATAATATCATTGCGCCTTGACGTCAATAAAATCATTACGCCGTGACGTCATAATTACTACTTAAGAACGACACAGATGTAAATTCTCTCATTCTTGATTAGAATAATGGTTAGATCGAAGCAAGCTATACGCAATTTGAAAAAACAGTACTACACAAACAACAGAGATAGTATCTTGAAAAGAGAAAAGCAAAGGTATTCAACCGACCAGGCGCATCGAGAAGTAAAAATTGAGAGAGCAAAACAAAGGTATTCAACCGACCAGGCGTATCGAGAAGTAATAATTGAGAGAGCAAAACAAAGGTATTCAACCGACCAGGCGTATCGAGAAGTAATAATTGAGAGAGCAAAACAAAACAGCAAGATGTGTTATCACAATGATGAAGATTATAGACATGGAAAAATTCAGACAGCCAAACAAAAGATCAAGGAGCGTTACTGGGGTGACAAAATCTATAATGAAAAAATTAAATTCTCTGCGAGGTTGTACCGAAGAACGCATAAGGACAAAGGGAAAAATTACATTCAGAAATACAAGAAGATGGCAAAAATGTAGGCTGATCTTTGTAAATTGAGAAAAATTTTACGCATGTTTTATCGGGATCACGAAAAGTATTCAAAATTACAGATTAAAATTCTCTTTGAAAGAGCGGATGCTGTTGAAAAGTCGGCTAGAAATTCCTTGGCAAAGCTTCATAGTAATATCCAAAAGAAATGTTGTCAGTTTAACGAAAAGCTTCCAAGGTATGGATTGGCAACTGCGGAATAGTTTATAGATGCAATGGAAAATGTTCGACAACACAGTCAATATACGGAGGCGTACTTCTTAGAAAATTCGTATATTAATTTTGGAAGGAGCAATTGCAATTTATGTAGCAGCAATAAAAATATATATACAAGCATACATATCAACAGCGAAGGAAAAGCAATGTTTTTCAATTATGGCGAAAACGAGCCTGTTAGGGTTATTAGTAAATGTGTTTGTAAGACTAATGATTTAGAACAAATTCCTGGAACACCGACTCAAGAAAAAAGCATTTCTAACTGTGTTTTAAACAGTTCGTTTAGTTCTACTGAATATTTGGCAAAAAATTCTCTGTGTAGTAGAACAAACTGTCCTGAAAAGTACGAGACAACTATTGAAAAATGCTCTAAAACTAGATCTGACAAGGAAATTATGATGGCTGAAGTCACCTATAACAATCTGAGTAAACATTCAAAACCAAAAATTGGGCAGCAGGTTACTTGGCAATGTCACCCTGATATCTGCAAGCTCTATCCGACGGATATTGAATTATTTCAAATTCTTTTTGATATCCTTGAAAATAATATAGCATTAAAATTTTCAACTGACAAAGTGGTTAATTTCTACCTTGGCGGCTTGGATTATTGTGAAATCAATTACAGGGACACAAGAAAGCATGGGCATTCGTTATACTGTAGCCCAAATGAGGGATGTCAGAGCTATTTGCGTTCTCTAAGGGCACTAGCTCCACATTTTCCTGTCTTGAACTGTTTCATTAATAGCGTATATAAGGCAGTATCAAAATGTAAGATTATACAACATATTAATCTACTAAAAGTTGAGGGCTCGTACAAGGAACTAAGTCATTACATAGAAGAAGTGTCAAGTAGACTCTGTCATAATAATAGTCAAGACTTCATTTACGGTGATAGCAATATTAGAGTTTCTGTGGTAGTACATAAAGGATCGATCCTCGAATGTATCAAACAGTTCATGGTAACGAACTGTATAGTAAGAGCGACTCGTCTCAATAGTAGCCTTAACTCTAAAAGATAGAATTTTTTTACAATTAGGAACGAATTACAATAAAGGACGACACCTAGCCCATGTTAACTGAATCCGGGTTGCAGCGGTAGCTAGCAACCTAGTAAGAGACGATCACCTCCAATGTTAAGAAATATAAAACCCCCCAACTCCTAAAAAAAGAGTCAGATCAAAAAAAAAGTACACCATTAGAACCTCCTTGTCCGAGTCCTCTATAAAGGAAACTTACCGCTCTTTGGCTTGAATAACAAAGAAAATATATTGGCTTCAAAATCAAGAAAATTGACTTTTACCACGTTATTCTCCCCAAACGGGATATTTTTTTCTTTCTTTCTTTTCCACAGATAGCATGGCACTGGAATATCGTAGAGAGTTGTTCAATGGCTCATTTTAAAGGAAATCTCTAGATCTAGCGCTATTTGTACTTAATTTTTTTTTTAATTAATTTTTTTTACGAAAAACTTTATTTTTTATATACAATATTAAACAATGACGTCATAGTCTTTGGATGTAGTTAGTACATAAAGTCTGGATCATCAGATTAAAGCTGAAACTAAGTAAAGAACAATTATGCCTCCATATATTCACAGTGATCTATAAAATTTCCCATTACATCTATAAACTGTTCCACAGTTGCCGGTTCATACCTTGGAAGCTTTTCACTAATTATAATAAAGAACGACCTCTTACCTATACTAAATTTTATACGCCATATAGTAAAGAACGACCTCTTGCCTATACAAAATTTTATAGGCCACTTAACTATAGAGTAGAGGCTAGTACAGTTATATATAAGGTCAATATATTAAAATTTTCCGTTAAAAGACGATCATTGGAATAAAAACCCATTACATACATTTGATTTAGTTTACTACTTGATTGTTTGAGGCTAGTCTCTTACTATTTCAAAGCAGAAAAAGCCGTAGGCTTTTTCCTGTTTGTAATCAAATAGTTATAATAATGAACGACCTCTTGCCTATACTAAATTTTATAGGCCACTTAACTATAGTATAGGCTAGTACAGTTATATTTAAGGTCAATATATTAAACTTTTTCATTATCCGGGTTGCAGCGGTAGCTAGCAACCTAGTAAGAGACGATCACGTCCAATAATAAGAAATGTAAAAACCCATAACTCCTAAAAAAAGAGTCAGATCAAAACAAAAATTACACCATTAGAACTGCCTTGTCAGAAACCCTTGTATAGTAAACTTTCTGTTATTTGGCTTGAACAGCAAGGAAAATATATTGGATTGAATCGCGTCCAATGTTAAGAAATATAAAAATCCATAGCTCCTAAAAAAAGGAGTCAGATCAATACAAAAAGTACATTATTAGAACTGCCTTGTTCGAAACCACTATATAGGAAACTTTCTGTCCCTTGGCTTAAACAGCTAAGGAAATATATTGGCTTGAAAATCAAGAAAAGTGGCAGCTACTACAACATTCTGCCTAAACGGGATATTTTTTTCTTTTTTTCTTTTTTTTTTTCTTTTTTACATTAAAGAACGACCTCTTGCCTATACTAAATTTTATATGCCGCTTAATTATAGTATAGGTTAGTGATTCAACAGATAGATTGGTACTGGAATATCGTAGAGAATTGTTCAATGGCTCATTTTAAAGGAAATGTATGGGGTTAAAACTTCTTCTAATTAAAATAAATCGTTTTTAGTACCTTGAGAAATTTTAATTATGTTTCTTATGAAATCATCTTAAGTTAAAATTTCCCATACAAAATTTGAACTCAATCCAACTGGGTGAGAACTATCCCAACCTCTAGACCATATAGGACTTATTAAAATATCCGATAAATGACGTTTATGTTAAAGAACAAATTATAAACCTAGTTAGCTGTCTGATTATTTGAGGATCGTCTCTTACTATTCCAGAGAAGAAAAAGCCGTAGGCTTTTTCCTGTTCGTTACAATAAGGAACGAAATGAACCCATAGTAACTTAAGTATTAAATCAAACAGTTCGTGGTCATAATAAAGAGCTGTGTAATGGCTCATTTTAAAGAAAACTGCTGTATATAGAAACCTTTTGTAATTAACAATTTTAATTATTATTATAAAATAAAGAACTAACTCATGGCGATAGTAACTAATTTAATTTTGTTACAGTAAAGAACGAACTTACAACCCATAGAAACTAAAATAAGATTATAATTTCATTTTAAAGATTGATCAATGATGTCATAATCGTAGGTTTTAGCCAGGTTGTCTCTTAGTATTCCAGTTAAGGAAAAACCATAGGCTTTTTCCTGTTTGTAATACAGTAAGAATTTCAGTAAAGGGTATATAATAAAGAACGACATCTAGCCCATGTTAACTGAAATATAAATAGGAATTGTGTAATTTTCATCGGTATCATGGCTGTACAGATAGCTGAAACCTATCCGGGTTGCAGCGGTAGCTAGTTACATTAAGGAACGAACTCTTGCCTTTACTATCTTGCATAAACAGCTTAACTACAGCATAAGCTTGTACATTTATATTTACAATCAAGACATTTTCATTAAAATCCGGGTTGCAGCGGTAGCTAGCAACCTAGTAAGAGATACAGTAAAAAACGACCTCTTGCCTATACTAAATTTTATAGGCCACTTACGTATAGTATAGTCTAGTACAGCTATATTTAAGGTCAATATATTAAAATTTTCCATTAAAAGACGATCATTAGAATAACAAACAATTACATACATTGGATTTATAATATTTAAGAGCGGGGTGTCTCCCTATATAGCTATAACAGTTTCAAGCGCAGTGTACCACCATACAAGCAGACAGTGTAATGACCGGAATTCAACCACCGTGAAAATTCGTGTTGTTTCTGTTCAAAGTGCGTAATCCGGGTTGCAGCGGTAGCTAGCAACCTAGTAAGAGACGATCACCTCCAATGTTAAGAAATATAAAACCCCCCAACTCCTAAAAAAAGAGTCAGATCAAAACAAAAAGTACACCATTAGAACCGCCTTGTCCGAATCCTCTATAAAGGAAACTTACCGCCCTTTGGCTTGAATAACAAAGAAAATTATAATAAAGAACGACCCCTTGTCTATACTAAATTTTATACGCCACTTAATTATAGTATAGGATAGTAATTCAACAGATAGCTTGGCACTGAAAAATCGTAGAGAGTTGTTCAATTACAGTAAGGACCGAAGTCTATCTCATAGTAACTAATGCAACGGGAAAAAGAAAAGAGGTATGTGGTATATATGACGTCATAAAAGGTTACATTTGATTCTACATTAAAATACGATCATGGGAATAACATTTCACTATCCGGGTTGCAGCGGTAGCTAACAACGTAGTAAGAGACGATCACGCCCCATAGTAAACCCGGGTTGCAGCGGTAGCTAGCAAACTAGTAAGAGACGATCACGTTCATTATAATAAAGAACGACCTCTTGCCTATACTAAATTTTATCGGCAAGTTAACTATAGTAAATTTTCGGGTTGCAGCGGTAGCTAGCAACCTAGTAAGAGATCATCCGGGTTGCAGTGGTAGCTAGCAACCTAGTAAGAGACGATCACGTCCAATGTTAAGAAATATAAAAACCCTAGCTCCTAAAAAAGGATTCAGATCAAAACAAAAAGTACACCATTAGAACCGCCTTGTCCGAAACCCCTGTATAGTAAAGTTCTGTCCCTTGGCTTGAACAGCAAGGGAAATATATTAGCTTGAAAATCAAGAAAAGTGGCAGCTACTACAACATTCTGCCTAAACGGGATATTTTTTTTTCTTTGTATCAAGAGATAGCTTGGCACTGGAACATCTTAGATAGTTGTTCAATGGCTCATTTTAAAGGAAATTAATTAGGTTAAAAATCTATAGTAACTAAAATAAATTATTTCTAAAAGAGAATAAATTTTTCCACCAAAAACTGCATTTTTGATGTCTTTTCACACTGCAGTCTTTCAAACATAACCGTATGCCAGCGGTAAGATTTGAACCCCCACCTCCAAAGAGACTGGTGGCTAACACCACTGCCTTGGACCACTCGGCCAGGCTGCCTCTCATAAATAAATATATATGTGAATTTGGGTTGCAGCAGTAGCTAGCAACCTAGTAAGAGACGATCAGTCCAATGCTAAGAAATATAAAAACCCAAAACTCCTAAAAATAGAGTCAGATCAAAACAAAAGTACATCATTAGAACTACCTTGCCTGAAACCCTCCTAGATAAATAATGAATGTGATCATAGTTTTATATTAGAGCTATGACGTGAATAGAAAAACACGAAATTATAATTGTTGTTTCTGAAGACGTCATGAAATAATACCATTGCGCCATGACGTCATGAAATAAAATCATTACGCCGTGACGTCATAATTACTATATAAGAAACGTTAAATCTGTAAATGGCCTCATTCATGAATAAATAATGGTTAGATCAAAGCAAGCTACACTCAAGTTAAAAAAACAGTACTACAAAAAAAAACAGAGATAGTATCTCGAAAAGAAAAAGCAAAGGTATTCAACCGACCAGGCGTATCGAGAAGTGATAATTCAAAACAGCAAGATGTGTTATCACAATGATGAAGATTATAGACATGCGAAAATTTTATAATAAAGAACGACCTCTTGCCTATACTAAATTTTATACGCCACTTAATTTTTGTATAGGTTAGTAATTCCACAAATAGCATGGCACTGGAACATTGTAAAGAGTTGTTTAGTGGCTCATTTTAAAGGAAATTAATGGAGTTAAAAGCCTTTTGTAATTATATTATAATAAAGAACAATATCTTGCCTATACTAATTTTTTTACGCCACTTAATTATAGTATAGGTTAGTAATTCAACAGATAGCTTTGCATTGGAATATCGTAGAGAGTTGTTCAATGACTCATTTTAAAGGAAATTAATGGGGTTAAAAATATTTTGTAATTAAATAAATTATCCAGGTTGCAGCGGTAGCTAGAAACCTAGTAAGAGACGATCACGTCCAATGTTAAGATATATAAAATTACAGTAAAGAACGAACTTCCAGCCCATAATAACTAAAATAAGATTGCAATTTCATTTTTCCGGGTTGCAGCGGCAGCTAACAATCCGGGTTGCAGCGGTCGCTAGCAACCTAGTAAGAGACGATCACGTCCAATGTTAAGAAATAAAAAAAACCATAGCTCCTAAAAAAGGAGTCAAATCAAAACAAAAAGTACCCCATTAGAACCGCCTTGTCCGAAGCCCCTGTATAGGAAACTTTCTGTCCCTTGGCTTGAACAGCAAGGGAAATATATTGGCTTGAAAATCAAGAAAATTGACTTTAACCACGTTATTCTCCACAAACAGCATATTTTTTTCTTTCTTCTTTTCCACAGATACCTTGGGACTGGAACATCGTAGAAAGTTGTTCAATGGCTCATTTTAAAGAAAATTATTGGGTTAAAAATCTTTATTAATTAAAATAAATTATTTCTAAGAGAGAAAAAATTTTCCAGCAAAAACTGCATTTGAGATATCTTTTCATACTGCAGTCTTTTCAAAGATACTTGATTTTTGTGTATAAATCATAATTGTATATCAGCGGTAAGTTACATTAAAAGACGATCGTTGGAATAAAAAATTATTGCATACATTGGACTTAGTTGGCTACTTGATCATTTGAGTTTCGTCTCTTACTATTTCAAAGAAGAAAAAGCCGTAGGCTTTTTCCTGTTTGTAAAATTTTCCTGTTTGTTATCAGGGTTTTACATTAACTATAATAAATCCGGGTTGCAGCGGTATCTAGCAACCGAGTAAGAGACGATCACGTCCAATGTTAAGAAATAAAAAAAAACCATAGCTCCAAAAAAGAAGTCAGATCAAAACAAAAATTTTACAATAAAGAAAGATCTTTCACCCATAGTAGCTGATATATGGTGGTTCCAGGGGCAGTCCGGGCTGCAACGGTAGCTAGCAACCTTGTAAGAGACGATCACGTCCAATGTTAAGAAATATAAAAACCCATAGTTCCTAAAAAAGAGTCAGATCAAAACAAAAAGAACACCATTAGAGCCGCCTTGTCCAAAACCCCTGTATAGGAAATCCGGGTTGCAGCGGTAGCTAGCAACCTAGTAAGAGACGATCACGTTCAATGTTAAGAAATATAAAAACCCATTGTTCCTAACAGAGGAGTCAGATCAAAACAAAAAGTACACCATTAGAACCGCCTTGTCCAAAACCCCTGTATAGGAAACTTTCTGTCCCTTATCTTGAACAGCAAGGGAAATATATTGGCTTGAAAATCAAGAAAAGTGGCAGCTACTACAACATTCTGCCTAAACGGGATATTTTTTTCTTTTTTTTCTTTTTTCTTTCTTTTCCACAGATAGCTTGGCACTGGAACATCGTAGAGAGTTGTTCAATAGCTCATTTTAAAGGAAATTAATTGGGTTAAAAATCTTTAGTAACTAAAATAAATTATTTCTAAAAGAGAATAAATTTTTCCACCAAAAACTACATTTTTGATGTCTTTTCACACTGCAGTATTTCAAACATAATCGTATACCAGCGGTAAGATTTGAACACACGCCTCCGAAGAGACTGGTGGCTAACACCAGTGCCTTGGACCACTCGGCCAGGCTGCCTCTTACAATTTGGGTTGCAGCAGTAGCTAGCAACCTAGTAAGAGACGATCAGTCCCATGCTAAGAAATATAAAAACCCAAAACTCCTAAAAATAGAGCCAGATCAAAACAAAAGTATATCATTAGAACTACCTTGTCTGAAACCCTACTAGATAAATAATGAATGTCGTCATAGCTTTATATTAATGCTATGACGTGAATAGAAAAACACGAAATTATGTTGTGGTTTCTGAAGACGTCATGAAATAATATCATTGCGCCATGACGTCATCATGAATTAAAATCACTACTTCGTGACGTCATAATTACTATATAAGAAGCGTCAGAACTGTAATCCGGGTTGCAGCGGTAGCTAGCAACCTAGTAAGAGACGATCACGTCCAATGTTAAAAAAATATAAAAACCCCAAACTCCTATGAAAAGAGTCAGATCAAAACAAAAAGTACACCATTAGAACCGCCTTGTCCGAAACCCCTATATAGAAAACTTACCACCCTTTGGCTTGAATAACAAAGAAAATATATTGGCTTGAAAATCAAGAAAATTGACTTGAACCACGTTATTCTCCACAAACGGGATATTTTTTTCTTTCTTTCTTTTCCACAGATAGCTTGGCACTGGAACATCGTAGAGAGTTGTTCAATGGCTCATTTTAATGTAAATCTCTAGATCTAGCACTATTTGTACTTAATTTCTTTTAAATTAATTTTTTTTTACGAAAAACATCATTTTTTATATACAATATTGATCAATGACGTCATAGTCTTTGGATGTAGTTAGTACATAAAGTCTCGATCATCGAATTTAAGCTGAAACTAAGTAAAGGACAATTATGCCTCCATATATTCACAGTGATGTATAAGATTTCCCATTACATCTGCAAACTGTTCCACAGTTGCCGGTTCATACCTTGGAACCTTTTCACTAAACATGCAACATTTCTTTTGGATATTACTATGAAGTTTTGCGAAACTATCTCTAGCTGACTTTTCAACAAAATCCATTCTTTCATAGATAATTTTAATCTTTAATTTTGAATATTTTTCGTAATCCTGGTAAAACATTCGTAAAATTTTTCTCAATTTACTAAGATCAGCCTGCATTGTTGCCACCTTTTTGGACTTCTGAATATAATTTTTAATTTTGTCCTTAATGCTGCGTTCTTTGCAGCTTGTGTAAACTGCAAAAATATCCATGGTATCCGAGCAATAGTTTGAATATTTCAATTCAAGCTAGAAAAATATCTTAAAATGTTAAAATTTGTTTTATTTTTGGTTAGGTTCTAACTACCCGATTTGGGATTTACTATGTCTTTTCAGACCAAAAAATTCAATTTTTTAATATATTTTATTTTTCAGTTTAGAATCGCTAAAGTTATTATGTAAACTGCAAAAATATTTATGATATCTGAGCAATAATTTTAATCTTTTCATTCAAACTAACAAAATACCTGAAAATTAAAAAATTAGTTTTATTTTTTGTTAGGTTATGGGTACAAAATACGAGTTAAAAGAAGTGTTAATTAGATAAGAATATTATTTCTTGTTTTGTAATAAGATGCCTTTTAAGCGAGTTATACGTAATTTAAAAAAAAACAGTACTACACAAAAAACAGAGACAACATCTTGAAAAGAGAAAAGTAAAGGTATTCAACCGACAAGGCGTATCGAGATGCGAAAATTGATAGTGACAAACAGCGTTATTATAATGATGAAGTTTATAGACATGCGAAAATTGATAGTGACAAACAGCGTTATTATAATGATGAAGTTTATAGACAAGCAAAAATTGATAGTGACAAACAGCGTTATTATAATGATGAAGTTTATAGACATGCAAAAATTGATAGTGACAAACAGCGTTATTATAATGATGAAGTTTATAGACATTCAAAAATTGATAGTGACAAACAGCGTTATTATAATGATGAAGTTTATAGACATGCAAAAATTGAGACAGCCAAACAAAAGAGCAAGGAACGGTATGATAACGATAAAGATTACCGAAACAAACATAAGAAAAAAGTTGCTACCAGAATAATGGGTAGATACTTGGGTGACAAAAGTTATAATGAAAAAATTAAATTCTCTGCGAGGTTGTACCGAAGAACACAAAAGCACAAAGGGAAAAATTACATTCAGAAATACAAGAAGATGGCAAAAATGCAGGCTGATATCCGTAAATTGAGAAACATTTTACGCATGTTTAACCAGGATCACAAAAAGCATTCAAAATTACAGATTAAAATTATCTTTGAAAGAGCGGATGCTTTTGAAAAGTCGGCAAGAAATGCTTTGGCAAAACTTCATAGTAATATCCAAAAGAAATGTTGTCAGTTTAATGAAAAGATTCCAAGGTATGGATTGGCAACTGCGGAACAGTTTATAGATGCAATGGAAAATGTTCGACGACACAGTGAATATACGGAGGCGTACTTCTTAGAAAATTCGTATATTAATTTTGGAAGGAGCAATTGCAGTTTATGTAGCAGCAATAAAAATATAT
This sequence comes from Artemia sp. Qi Xiang Cuo, assembly GCF_049724085.1. Classification (NCBI taxonomy): domain Eukaryota; kingdom Metazoa; phylum Arthropoda; class Branchiopoda; order Anostraca; family Artemiidae; genus Artemia; species Artemia sp. Qi Xiang Cuo. Next base: position 26,302,908 of record NC_142806.1, read on the forward strand.
ATATATAAGCATACCTATCAACAGCGAAGGAAAAGCAATGTTTTTCATTTATGTCGAAAACGAGCCTTTTAGGGTTATTAGTATATATCTTTGTAAGACTAATGATTTAGAACAAATTCCTGGAACACCGCCTCAAGAAAAAAGTATTTCTAACTGTGTTTTAAACAGTTCTTTTAGTTCTACTGAATATTACAGTAAAGAACGATCTCTCTTCCATAGTAACTGATATGTTACATTAAAAGACGATCATTGGAATAAAAAGTTATTGTATGCATTGGACTTAGTTAGCTACTTGATCGTTTGAGGCTCGTCTCTTACTATTTCAAAGAAGAAAAAGCCGTAGGCTTTTTCCTATTTGTAATATTTTCCTGTTTGTTATCAGGGTTATCCGGGTTGCTACAGTAAAGATCGAAGTATTTTTTGTTGTTGTTGTTGTTTAGACCAGGGCACTTCGTATAGAAGGAGTTGTCGTGGGAACTTCGAAAAGGGTTCATTCGATTGAAAATAGAAAGGGTTGATGCCCTTTTTAATAGTCCACTCCCACCCTCCCACGTCCACCATCGCACGCCAACCCTCGTATTTCTGCTCTTAAAATTTAACCAAATCAAAATAGCGTAAGTGTGTCCAAGTCATCAAAGAAAGTAAATAGTTTTTTTGCGAATGATATCAAGTTTTCCATTTCAGGTCAGCTAGAGGAGGTATGAAACTAAATTAAACAGTACTATTTGTGTCTAGATTTTTAAAGGGTGCATGTTGTTTAAAATAGCTGAAAATTTTTGTCCAGCATAAAAATAGCAGGCCAAACTATAAAATCTTAAAAAACAAAAAATTGAAATTATTATTTTCTTTTTCCTTGAAAAGACTATATGTCAATATAAAACGAACAGAAATTATTTAAAAAAAATTTTTCCACAAAACAAGTTTTTCAAAGAAAAGTAAAGAACTCCATTAAACAAAAAATGAGCAAAAATAAAATAAAATAATCTACCAAGCGTGAAACTACCACAAATCAGCATCGATAAATAAATGAAAACCAAAACGAACAGAAATTAAAATAAATAACCGAGTCAAACTCAAAACGAACAGAAATTAACATAAGTTGGGAGCAAAACCCTTATGCCTTCTTACGGCCAGAACGAAATTTGCACTTTACTGAAAAAAAATGTTTTTACTTTTATAACTTTAATAGATCAAATAATTTTAACATTTTGATTACTAAATATCAGTATATGTACATTGAATCGACAATGCACATTTATTTAGATTTTTTCAGTAAAGTGCAAATTTTGTTCTGACCTTTGGAATGTTAATTTATGTTAATTTCTGCTCGTTTTGAGTTTGACTCGGTTATTTATTGTAATTTCTATTCGTCTTGGACTATGAATTCTTGATTAAAAGGCACTTATTTGAATCATGAATCTATTTTTTTCGTATCTTGCTTAGCTTGGTTGTAAATCACAGTAAAAAGTCACATTAAACACTATTTTATCAGCTATTGAGGCAGAAACCTACATTTTTGAGTCAAGAAAAAGACATCTTGATTAAAAGGCACTTACTTGAATCATGAATCGAATTTTTCTTCGTATCTTGTATTATTCTGTTGCAATTTTATTTTCACTGTCCTTGGTATTCTAGTGAATTTTGACATAAGTTTTCGCTTAAACAATTAAATAATCAGATTTCATTTTCATTGTTCTTGGTTATCTAGTGAATTATTAAATAAGTATTCGCTTAACCAATTAAAACAATCAGATTTCATTTCCACTGTTCTTGGTATTCTAGTGAACTATTAAATAAGTATTCGCTTAACCAATTAATGGAATCAGATTTAAATTTCACTGTCCTTGGTATTCTAGTGATTTATTAATAAAAGGTATTCGCTTAATCAATTAAAACAATCAGACTTCAGTTTCACTGTCCTTGGTAGGCCCCCTAAGCCCTAGAAAATATCAAAAATATGAAACAAATGTTACAAATGTTGTAAATAATTGCTTAACATTGACAAGTGCTAAGATAACCTTAGTCAACATTGCCCTCTAGATGTGTGTGAAAACGGTGTCTAATTTTTCTTGTTTAGTTTGGCTGCATGCACAACGCTTTACCAAATTTTTCATTTACTCGCAGAATAAGATTTGTTCAGAGTAATTTTCTAACTATGTTATTTTGAAAAGTGGATAAGATCGTATTATAATTGGAATTGTATAGAAGAAAGTTTTCTTAAGAGTGAAACATTAAAAAAAAGTGGGGAGACAGTGGAGGTATGTAATACAAAATATTTTCCTGGGACACATTGTAGTCTATAGACACATCTTCAAAAATTAAATTTTCATAACATAACCCATTTTTTCAAGATAGCTAGAAGTAGGACAAGTGGAATTTTTACTAATAATTTTGCTAATTTGTCTGTTTAGGTCATTTTTACTAATAATTTGGCTAATTTGTCTGTTTAGGTCATGGGAAACTTTTAAAATGACAACATTCTAAATTGCCATATTTGATATTGTTAAATAAAAAAGTATCAAAATCGAATGTTTAATTCGTTCGCCCATCCAGCTCTCAAAAGAAGGGCTGTGAAGACGTTTTGATAACCTTTTTCATACATTTATATCTCTTAATGGAGCCACTATTCCCTCATATATAGCTTAGTTGATATACAAATAATAATTCAAACCTTTTTCTCTCTTTACATAAATTTTGACCATACTCCTCGTTTGGTACTTGTGTAAAATACCGACCAAACTTATACATTTGAAGTTCCCACGTTAAATATATTCAGAAATTTAAATCAAGACATCACTCCAAAATAAAAAATAATATGTATCTCTTAATGGAGCAACTATTCCCTCATACACAGATTAGTTGATATGCAAATAATATTTCACACCTCTCTCTCTTTAAATAAATATTGACCACACTCCTCGTTTGATACTTGTGCATTACACCAACCACACTTATACATTTAAAATTCCCACGTTAAATATATTCGGAAATTTATTTCAAAACATCCCTCCAAAATATAAAATTATATGAATCTTAATTGACTTACCATTCCCTGAGATTTATCGCATAGTTGATAAAACAATTAATTTTCCAACCCGTTTCTCTTTTTAAAATAATTATTTCAAATTCCATGTGCACGTAAGAACATTCGTTCACAAAATTAAAACATCCATCCAAAATAAAAAATAATATGTATCTCTTAACGGAGCCACCCTTCCCTCATACATAGCTTAGTTGATATGCAAATAATATTTCAAGCCTTTCTCTCTCTTTAAATAAATATTAACCATACTCCTCGTTTGGTACATGTCTGTTATACCAACTGGACTTATACATTTGAAATTCCCACATTAAAAATCTATTCGGAAATTTAAATCAAAACATCCCTGCAAAATAAAAAATAATATGTGTTTTAATGGACTTACCATTCCCTGAGATTTATCCCATAGTTGATAAAACAATAAATACTCCAATCCTTTTCTCTTTTTAAATAACTATTTCCAATTCTATGTGCACGTAAAAATCTCATGTCAAAATTCCTTGCAAGAAATAATCTGCAATTTGTCACTTGAATTCTAACGCCCTCTCTAAAGTATATCAAACTTCCTTTCCCTTGCCTTAGCAAGATATTATCGTATAGGCCATTTTTAGATCTACGTTCGGACAATAGAGATGTTGTTCTGGTTCGAGTCCAAGTGTCTTCCATATTTGGTGTGCCATTCGTATTTTAAAGGCTTTTACCACTATTGATAAGAAGTGTTAAAAGAAATGAAGGCCATGGGAGGGGGCATTCACCCTCCAATTATTTTCGAATATAAAAAGGAGCACAAGCCCTCTCAATTCCCTATTGAATGAACCCCTTTTGAAGTTTTACGACAAAGATTTCTATAAGAGCCTTATGTGCCCCCAGGGCATGGCATACAACATTTTCCCTTAGGGCTCTGGGGGAGGGGTTGTCATCCTCAAAGACATCATTTCCAGACCTTTCAACTACTTTGAACAAAATGTTACTTACTTGTTTAATCTTCAAGCCAGGGTGGCGTTGAGAGCGTCATCAGCCTTCTCCACGTAGGGGGTCTGCAGCAAGGGTTCTGCATCAGACACCAGAATTCAAGCTTGATCCGGGATATTCCAAAGACTACCAGTCCACCGGAACTTGTGTCTTCCTCTTGAACACTTCAAGCCACTACTAGTTGGTACAAAGTCGTCAAGAATTCAAGCCAGAGCGTCGGTAGGCCATCGCAAAAGTTGCCCAAACCAACGAAGTGTCCGCTGGGCGACCAGGTGCGACAAGGGTGACTGGAAACTCATACTACGTAGGTGATCATTGCTGACAAAGTCTGTCTATTTGATTTCCTGGATTGTCCGACGCCACTTAGATTGAAAAGTATTGTGACGGCGATGGACAGCTGCAGTTGTAGGCCAAGTTTCAGCTCCGTATAGCAGGATCTAATAGACTGACCATCGAAGGATCTTCATTTTGGCAGCTCGTTTGATCAGTGACTTCTTTCAAATATGGCTCAGTCTACCGAAGACAGCAGAGGCCTCCGCCACGCGGGCAGCAACTTCATGGTCAATGCAACCATCTGATGATATAATAGAACCAAGATAAGTGAAATGGTCATCCACTTCTGTTTGGTTTCCGGTGACCAGGTACTTCGAATTATCGGCATCTGACTTTGGCTACCCTACCATGACTTTCGTCTTCCTTCATTTAATTGAAAGTCTTGTCATGGTAGCTTCACCCAGAAGCCTGTTTAGAGCCATGAGAAGCTGTAAATTGGAGTTTATGACTATTTCTATGTCTTCAGCAAAGTCACAATGAGTGACAACTCTATCTCCGTAGCAGTTATCTCCAACACAGTTTTTGAAAGACCACAAATTCATCAGTAAACCTGGTATAGTAAAGACAGCGTCATAAAGAAAATGATTGATTATATCATCTCGACGATGGAGGTCGTCGGCTTCTAATTGCCACTCGTTTGGTGGTACTGACCTGGGTATTACTGATCACCAACTTGTAGTTGTACAAATGCGTCTTAAGTTGAAATATCCGAAGGTCGACATGCACTTGTCTCCAAAGTTATGATATTCCTGCGATCAAAGAGGGTACGCAGTTGAGACTAAAAACCGTTTTGAAAGCTTCTCTGAGCTTTCGCTTATTGAAGCCATGTGGGACTGAGTCACCAACGCAGCTAGAGCAACTTTTGGCTTGCAAGTTCAGGTCAAAAAGCCTTACTACCTAAAAGCAATATTCGATGGATGGCTCTGCTCTTTCTCCCCACATATGATTATTTCCTATGGCTCCAATCACGACGAGCTATTTATAGAAGCAGCATGTGCATCTCAGTCCATATGCATTGAACTGCTTAATATTTTACAAGGAAAGTCTAATGTGTCTTCTTCTTTCTCAACATTTTATGTCAGGTAGTTTTTTTTTTTACTAGGTATGACAACTATCAAGTTTTTTTTAAATTGTTAAATGAGAGAACATCGGACCGGCTCCATGATTTTGAGAAAAAACAAATTGACCTAAATGAATTATTTAAATCGGTAGGATCAACTGGTGATGAATCTTCTGATCTTTTTATCCAGTCTTTTCCTCGTAGTAAATATATAAATAATGACAAAATCCCTCCCTTTAGTCAGTTAGAATCCTCCTGTATCGCGTTTTGGAATTGTAGAGGAGTGCTTAGTAGTTTAGATTTTCTATCCAGATTCCTTTAAAGTTATCGTATTGGTATTCTGGGACTATGTGAGACTTTTCTTAGTGATGGTAATAGTTCTTTGGTTGGTGTATCTGGGTACAGGATAGTTACTAGAAACAGGTCTACCCGTTCGAAAGGTAGACTTGCCGTGTTTATTGACCAGAATCTCCCTATTTGTAAAATTACGGATTTTAATGATTTGTATCAAGAGATGGAGTTTGAATTTTTAATGGTTGAGATCAAGTCTGGTAAGGAGAAGCTACTCTTATGATTATTTTATCGACCACCGGGATCAAGTGCGTCAAATTTTATTCGTAAGTTGAGTGATCTAACTCAACGGATGAATTTTAAGAATCATAAAGTGGTTTTTATGGGTGATTTTAATATAGATTTGGGACTGGTGAGTTCAGAGTCCCAAGAATTAAGATCTCTACCTGTAGATTTACTAACTACTTGCTTTTCTGCCGGATTGGTTCCAACAACAAGAATACCAACACGTATTGGTGAACAGTCGGCATCAGTTATTTACAATATTTTTACGAATTTTAATCTACATTCGAGTTAGGTCGTATTAACTGATGAATCGGATCACTTACTTGGTGAATTTTTGATAAATAGACTGAAATCTAACCCAAATATAAAAGTAAGAAGGACTATTTATGATAAATCATTAAAAAATTTGAGAGCTAAATTGACTTGTAGCGACTGGACTTCAGTTTATGAAGAAACCGACCCAGATGCGATGGCTACCCTATTTATTGAGAAATTCTCTTCTGCCCTTGACTCTGCCTGCCCCTTTTCGAAAAAGCGCTCCAGGTATGCGACCCCGAAAAAGCCTTGGATCACCCAAGACTTACTAACCAGTATTGAATACAAGAATTTGCTATTGAGGCAATATATTGATAATCCTGATGTACTTGGTACGCAATTCAAGAATTAAAAAAATACTCTGACAACCCTGCTCAGGAAAGCTAAACAGGCTTACTACCGTAAGTAGTTTCAAGAAGCAGAAGGATCGCCAAAGAAGACATGGACACTGATAAATGAATGCCTGAATAAAAAAAACTAATACGCTTCCTGAGACCATAACAAAGCCTGATGGAACATCTTCAACATCCCAACAAGAAGTAGCCAACACGTTAAATGAATTTTTTGCATGCATTGGAGAAGCAACCATAGAGGAAGCTTATTGCCTTTCAACTGTCGTCACAGATAATTAAAAAAATACCTACCTTTACCGCCTTGCTCCTCTATGTTTCTGTCGCCAGTCACTGAGGACGAACTGCTGAAGATTGTTCAAGTCATGAAAAACGGTCACTCCGAAGGTCCAGATGGGTTGTCAAATTACCTCATAAAGAAGACCATCGATTGCTATGTCGGCGGTATCGCACACATCGTCAGTTCTTCATTTAAAGATGGCATCTTACCTACTGTCTTCAAGTCGGCGAAGGTTATACCCCTCCACAACGGTAGCGACCCCAAGCTGCCTTCAAAATACCACCCTATCTCTATTCTCTCTGCTTTTTCGAAAATTATGGAGCGCTGCATCTACAACAGACGGATGAATTATCTGACTAGGTCTAACTTCTTCAACAAGTATCAGTTTGGATTTAGGCCTGGGCACTCAACCGAACATTCTATAATGGTTTTGCTACAGTTTTTGAATGATGCGATGGACCGTGATGTAATACCAGCTACAATATTTGTGGATGTAAAAAAGTGTTTGACACGATTTGTCATCTGATTCTTCTGGATAAGCTTGACAACTGCGGAATAAGAGGTAATGCTCTCTTACTCATCCAGTCTTAACTCATTGGTCGGAATCAATTTGTGGATGGAGGTGCAGTAACATCGGTAAAAACGCCATGTTCTGAAAAGGTAGGAGTACCACAAGGTTCAATTTTTGGACCACTACTATTTTTAATATACGCCAATGACCTTCTGGACACTATCACCGATGATGGAATTGCTCTACTATTCGCAGGCGACACGGCTAATCCTGTCACAGGTTCAGATGAATCATCCGTCAGAGAAAACCTCAGTTTTGGTCTAAAGAAGCTATTGCATTGGTTTGCTGACAATCTCATGGTGTTAAATTCTTCGAAGACCCATTTTATTATCTTCTCTTGAATTTCACATGCTTTGCTAGCGATTTCTTAAATATCTATCCGTTTTAATAAAGAACTCGTTACCAGTGCCAGAAAGAAGTTTTCTAAGTACATAAAGCTAACGGTTTATGACAATTTACCTTGAAAACTTCATATTGATAGGCTAAGGATACAGCTAGGAAGGAATGTGGAGTTACTGCGGTATCTAAAATTCCACCGCCCTTTCCCTGCTCTTAAGTCAGTTTATTATTCTCTAATCCATTCTTATTTTAATTATTGTCCAATTGCTTATTTAAATACTTTCAAATCTCTAATTAAGCCCATTCAGTCTTCAAAATAATGCCCTTCGTACGTTAAAAGCACTCCTTCCTTCCCCATCTTCCCTCCCCGATAAATCCCCCACTAAGAGCCTTTATACATTTTTAAGAATATTGCCAGTTGATCTAGTCCTTACTGCACATTGTGTCCTTTTCAGACTAAAACAAATAAAACTGTTTCATTAATAGCGTATATAAGGCAGTATCAAAATGTAAGATTATACAACATATTAATCTACTAAAAGTCGAGGGCTCGTACAAGGAACTAAGTCATTATATAGAAGAAGTGTCAAGTACACTCTGTCGTAATAATAGTCAAGACTTCATCTACGGTGATAGCAATATTAGAATTTCTGTGGATGGAAATACAATAATAAAATTATTTGGTGAGAGCTTTGACAAGGTAGCTAACATCAGGGATGTATACCCCACAATGCATTGTGACAGTTGCGAGCAGATAAAGACAAAATACCAATTGAAGAGTCTAAAATCCCTTTCAAATAAGAAAGGTTTTGATGTAATGATGGCCACGATTTTAGAACACCTACAACAGGACATACCCAAAGATGACAGAGAACAGCTAATTTATTGTACAGGTTGGAAAAAGGATGTTATAGATTCATTCTCTGTCTGTGATTACTGTGCTGGGAAAATGTTGAAAAGTCAGAAGAATGTCCGATCAGTATTAAATAACCTTCATATAGACTGTACACCGGAATGTATAAAGTGTTTAAATAATTTTGAAATGGCAATAATTCGATTTGTAATGCCTTGTCTTACGATCGTCAGATTAGGGCAGGTAACTGCATTGAAGAGACCTAGAACAGAACTTGTTGACGCTCTTAAGGGGAGAATAGTATATCTACCTGTTGATGTGCAAGCAAATGCAGATATTCAGCCTGAAAAACTTCTTAACATTGATAGTTTTGTAGTCATTGTCAATGGTCAGCCTACTTACAACAATAATGTTTGGACTGCACTAATAGATCTGAGAAAAGTCCATGGAGCACTGTTGTGGTTAAGAGAGAACAACCGTCTCTATAAAACAATACGTGCATACACCCTAGAAGATTTAAATAAATACTTGAAGCACGTCTTGCTGAAAAAGCGGTTGGTGTTGATAATTTACCTGAAATACCGGAAGCTACAATCCTTCAGAAACTGACAGAAAGTGCAAAATCTACATTGGTTGAACATTTTTCTGTCCAGCCTCTCGATTCAGCGGTTCCAAAAGACTTCATTGAAGATTTTAAGCAGATGAAAGATCTTGGTACTGACCAATTTCAAATCAAGAGACTAAAAGGTGAGAGCGAAGACTTATTTCAGGAAGAACTTGATCTAAAAGTGTTTCCAAATCTTTCCCCTAAAGGCAAATATGGCTTGCGTGACAAGGCAAGACCATTTCGGATTAGGAATGCAGAATATTTTAAATCAAGGCTTCTTAGCAGACATACTAAGCTTCGTCTTGACAAACAGTTTCTTTTTCACAGCTTCCAATTGCAAGAATTCTCTTACATTTTTAATAGCTTTGGTCATATGTTGCGGACTGTGAAAACAAATCAAAATGCTCGTCAATTTATAGACAGGCTTCATTCCCGTGATAGAGAGATGGAAGCGACTTTGTTTTCTGTTCAATCAAAAATCAGAGGATCTGAGCAGTGTTTTCAATCTCTTTCCTATAAAGTAAAGTCAATGATTGAGCAATTGGGTTTACCTACTTTGTTTCTGACAGTTTCATGTGCTGAGTGGTACTCTCCTGAATTTATTGACTATTTACGGACTGTCCATAAGAACTTACCTGGTGTGGCAAAAATGAACCCTGCAGAGTTTGGGTGTCTGGATCCAATTGCTGTTTCCAGGCACTTTGACAAAAAATGGACACCTATATTTAATGAGCTGATTTGTTCAAAGACAAATCCTTTGTTTGGCAAAATTAAGGATCATTTCCGGCGTATCGCGTATCAGAAACGAGGTGCGCCTCATGTACATTGTGTATTGTGGATTGAAGATGCTCCTATTATTGGGAAATCAACAGCATCTGAAGTGATTCAGTATATCAATAGTATTATAACTTGTGAAATACCAAATAGATTGACTAGTCCAACTCTTCACAAAATGGTCAAAGACCATCAAGTGCACCACTGTAATAAATACTGTCAAAGAAAATATAAGAGAAAAAGAGGACGATGGGTTACGTATTGTAAGTTTGCCTTTCCTCGTCCTACAAAGGAACGAACAGAATTATATGACATCCTTGACTGCTTGGCTCATGGTACAAACCGTAAAAAGCCAAGAAAAAGAATATATCATCTGCTTCGAAGAGAGGACGAGCGTTATATAAATGACTATTCTCCTGCGTTACTTATTGCTAATCAAGCAAACATTGATGTTCAATATATTGGCCATTTGGGCTCTAAATTACCGTATTACATTACCGATTACATGACAAAAGCAGAGAGTGTCGAAATAGAAGCAATGTGGGAGGAAGTAAATAATGCAGGCAAAAGTCTTGGTCAACGAACTATGTCCTACTTGTTGAAGTCCATAAAAATCCGTCAAGTTGGAGCAGTTAAAGCTGCTGATAGGCTTCTTGGTACTAAATTGTATAGTATTTCAAGGCAATTTAGATATATTGACCTTGCGAAAAAGAGCGAGGTGAAGAGGACACTGAAAAGGTATGAGGAGCTTGAAAAGCTTGCTAAAAACTATCCACAGAGTAGTGATTTGTACATTGCCCACTGGGTTATTGATATCTACCCTAAAAGAACGGAACATATGGAAAATATCAGTCTTTTTCAGTTATTGTCTTGGTATGAACGGGAGCGTAATGGTACTGATGATAATATGATGTTAACTGACGGGTCCTTCTACCTCAGAAAAAGGCTTTTTAAACCGTATATCATACAGCACAGAAAGGTAAACCCAAACTGACGAGAAGAAAAATGCTTACTATGGAGATCTCTTAAAATTGTTTAAACCTTGGCGAAATGAAAATGAACTTGTAGTCAGTGGAAATAGCAACTACGAAACCTACTGTGTTGAATGCGTAAACTATCCCAACATGGTAGCTTACCACGAAAAATTTGTTGTTAAGAGGAAAAACGATATAGAATTTGAAGAAAGGGTCCGAGAACGTGCAAAAGAAATTCTGAAGGCAGAAAATATTGATGAAAACATTGAAGATGACCCAGAAAATGCAATTCAGGGAGGAGTCATTGACAGAGCAGCAGATGCTATGGAGGATTTGTTAGACGCAAAAAAACAGATTTTAAATTGTGACACCGAAGACAGGTTAAAAATGATTATGAGTCGCTCAATATTGATCAAAAGAGAGTTGTTAACAAAATTTTAGGTTCAGTTACCAAGCGCAATGGTGCAACATCTTTGAAGTTGATTGTATCTGGATGTGGGGGTACAGGAAAATCTAGGGTTATCAGTGTCGTGAGAAGACTACTTTGCAACAAGTTCAAGAATAAAGATTTTCCCGTTGTAGTTATGGCACCTAATGGTATGGCTGCACATAGCATAAATGGTTTAACAATACATAGTTGTTTAAGTTTAGCTATTGATCAGGAAAACACCAGAAAATAGACACCTCTCTCCACTGAAAAACTTCTCACTTTGAGAAAGACACTTAAGGAGACAAGAGTTTTTATTATTGATGAAATTTGTATGGTTTCGTCTCTTCTTTTAACCTACATTCATTTAAGACTATCAAAAATATTGGCATTTGATTTGCCAATGGGCAATGCTAAATGCGTATTTTTGGGAGATTTTCTTCAATTAAGACCAGTAAGTGGTAATCCTCCTTATATACCTCTTACACGACTAGAAGTAAAAAACAGGATCGGATCAGTTGGTACTTTTAACCTCTGGCATCTATTTGAGTATGAGGAATTAAGCATAAATGTGAGACAAAAGATGGATAAGAGTTATGCTAATACACTTTCTGAAATTAGACAAGGGTTTTGCACTGGTGAAAATTTGAATAGTCTTTACAAGAGAAAAATTGGGAGCTCCTACAGAGCTTCAAATGACAAAATAATAGATCTTTACTCAAAATAGTATGAAGGGGGAAATAGACCTGTCATTCTTAGGCCCACCAATGAAAATTGTATGGTAGTTAACGAGTTACTTCTTACAAAAAGCTGCTCAGACTACGTTAAACTTTCTGCAGTTGATTGACTCTCTTCAGTTGTTGACGACAAACGAATCGAACAGAAAGCAGCAAACACTGTTTTAAACTTTGGCAACGACAGAAAGAGAACAGCCGGTTCTTTCATGAGCTTGTTACTTGCAGTAGGTGCACGTGTAATGCTCCAAAGTTACAGTAAGGACCGAAGTCTATCTCATAGTAACTAATGCAACGGGAAAAAGAATTACAGTAAAGAACGATCTCTCGCCTATATCAGGGTTTCAGCGGTAGCTAGCAACCTAGTAAGAGACGATCACCTCCAATGTTAAGAAATATAAAACCCCCCAACTCCTAAAAAAAGAGTCAGATCAAAACAAAAAGTACACCTATAGAACCGCCTTGTCCGAAACCTCTATAAAGGAAACTTACCGCCCTTTGGCTTGAATAACAAAGAAAATATATTGGCTTGATTTAAATTAAAGAACGAACTGTATTCCATAGTAATCCAAGTTGCAGCGGTAGCTAGCAACCTAGTAAGAGACGATCACTTCCTATAGGAGAAAAACAAAATAGCCCATAGCCCCTAAAACTAGAGTTAGAAAAGTCAAGATAAGTGTCTGAAACCACGTTATTCCACATCAACAGCAGGTTTGTTTTTCTTGGTATTTTTTGCCTCAGCTAGCTCGGCACTTGAAAATCATAGATAGCTGTTTAGTGGCTTATTTGAAAGGAAATTGGTGTATTTAATTACAAATATTGGAACGAACTGTTGCCCATAGTAACTGAAGTAATATAAGGAATCATTAAATAGATGATAATTTTAATTATATTCCTTGACAAATCATCATAAGTAAAAATTTTCCATACCGGGAATTGAACTCAAGCTAACTGGGTGAAAGCCAACTATCCTAACCACTAGACCTAGTGGAATCCGGGTTGCAGCGGTAGCTAGCAACCTAGTAAGAGACGATCACGTCCAATGTTAAGAAATATAAAAACCCATAGCTCCTAAAAAAGGAGTCAGATCAAAACAAAAAGTATAAACCCCTGTATAGTAAACTTTCTGTCCCTTGGCTTGAACAGCAAGGGAAATATATTGGCTTGAAAATCAAGAAAAGTGGCAGCTACTACAAAATTCTGTCCTAAACGGGACAGCCAAACAAATCCGGGTTGCAGCGGTAGCTAGCAACATAGTAAGAGACGATCACGTCCAATGTTAAGAAATATAAAAACCCATAGTTCCTAACAAAGGAGTCAGATCAAAACAAATTACATTAAAGAACAAACTTTAGTAATTAGTAACTGAAGTTTATTTATATAAAAGACGTTCATTAGGACATCATACATAATCCGGGTTGCAGCGGTACCTAGCAACCTAGTTTACATTAAAGAACGATCTTCAGTCCATAGTAACTGAAGTGTTATCCGGGTTGCAGCGGTAGCTAGCAACCTAGTAAGAGACGATCACGTCCAATGTTAAGAAATATAAAAACCCATAGCTCCTAAAACAGGAGTCAGATCAAACAAAAAGTACACCATTAGACCCGCCTTGTCCGAAACCCCTGTATAGGAAACTTTCTGTCCCTTGGCTTGAACAGCAAGGGAAATATATTGGCTTGAAAATCAAGAAAATTGACTTTAACCACGTTAGTCTCCCCAAACGGGATATTTTTTTTTCTTTTTTTGTATCCAGAGATAGCTTGGCACTGGAACATCGTAGAGGGTTGTTCAATAGCTCATTTTAAAGGAAATTAATTGGGTTAAAAATCTATAGTAACTAAAATAAATTATTTCTAAAAGAGAATAAATTTTTCCAATAAAAACTGTATTTTTGATGCAGTGACGTCATAATTACTATATAAGAAACGTCAAAACTGTAAATGGTCTCATTCATGAATACATAACGTCATACGCCGTGACGTCATAATTAGTATATAATAAGGCAAGTCAAAACTGAAAATTCTCTAATTCTTGATTAGAATAATGGTTAGATCAAAGCAGGCTATACGCAAGTTGAAAAAAGAGTACTACACAAACAACAGAGATAGTAACTTTAAAATAAAAAAGCAAAGGTGTTCAACCGACCAGGTGTATCGAGAAGTAATAATTGAGAGAGCAAAACAAAGGTATTCAACCGACCAGGCGTATCGAGAAGTAATAATTGAGAGAGAAAAAGAAAACAGCAAGATGTGTTATCACAATGATGAAGATTATAGACATGCAAAAATTGAGACAGCCAAACAAAAGATCAAGGAACGGTATGGTAATGATGAAGATTACCGAAACAAACATAAGAAAAAAGTTGCTACCAGAATAATGGGTAGATACTGGGGTGACAAAAGCTATAATGAAAAAATTAAATTCTCTGCGAGGTTGTACCGAAGAACGCATAAGCACAAAGGGAAAAATTACATTCAGAAATACAAGAAGATGGCAAAAATGCAGGCTGATCTTCGTAAATTGAGAAACATTTTACGCATGTTTTACCAGGATCACGAAAAGTATTCAAAATTACAGATTAAAATTCTCTTTGAAAGAGTGGATGCTGTTGGAAAGTCGGCTAGAAATGCTTTGGCAAAGCTTCATAGTAATATACAAAAGAAATGTTGTCAGTTTAATGAAAAGCTTCCAAGGTATGGATTGGCAACTGCGGAACAGTTTATAGATGCAATGGAAAATGTTCGACAACACAGTGAATATACGGAGGCGTACTTCTTTGAAAATTCGTATATTAATTTTGGAAGGAGCAATTGCAGTTTATGTAGCAGCAATAAAAAAATATATACAAGCATACCTATCAACAGCGAAGGAAAAGCAATGTTTTTCAATTATGGCGAAAACGAGCCTGTTAAAGTTATTAGTATATGTGTTTGTAAGACTAATGATTTAGAACAAATTCCTGGAACACCGACTCAAGAAAAAAGCATTTCTAACTGTGTTTTAAACAGTTCTTTTAGTTCTACTGAATATTTGGCAAAAAATACATAAAGGCTCGATCATCGAATTTAAGCTGAAACTAAGTAAAGGACAATTATGCCTCCATATATTCACAGTGATGTATAAGATTTCCCATTACATCTGTAAACTGTTCCACAGTTGCCGGACCATACCTTGGAAGCTTTTCACTAAACATGCAACATTTCTTTTGGATATTAATATGAAGTTTTCAGAAAGCATCTCTAGCTGACTTTTCAACAAAATCTATTCTTTCAGATATAATTTTAATCTTTAATTTTGATGAATATTTTTCGTAATCCCGGTAAAACATTCGTAAAATTTTTCTCAGTTTACAAAGATCAGCCTGTGCGTTCTTTGCAGCTTGTGTAAACTGCAAAAATATCCATGGTATCCGAGCAATAGTTTGAATATTTCAATACAAGCTGGAAAAATACCTTAAAATGTTAAAATTAGTTTTATTTTTGGTTAGGTTCTTTTGGTTAAGGCAGCAACAGTGATTCGCCACGACGACCTGTCCTGAGCCTTCAACCATAGCTCCTCCAACGAGGACCACGCCAGCTTCGCCTCCTTCATTAGCGACCTACCAAGGGTCATTTTCGGTCTCCCTGATTTGCGGAGACCGGGGGGTGTCCAACACCATGCATCGTACGGCAGCCTTCCTTCCCCCATTCGCACCATATGCCCCCAATACATCCATCGCCGCTTTCTAATAAGATCAAGGAGGGGGGTATGATTTGTCATACGATAGATTTGATCATTTCGTATTCTTTCTGTCCAATGTATATTTAGAATAGACCTTAGGCAATTATTGTCGAATGCCTGGAGTCGTCGTTCTAGTTGAGCAGTGATGCTCCAAGTTTCGCAGCCGTACATAAGGACAGAGACCACATTGCTATTATAAATTTTAAGCTTTAACTTCTGGGAATATTTATTATTTCTTCAAACATTTCTAAGGTAGCTGAAAGCAGACCCAGCCAATGATATTCGGCACAGTATTTCTCTTTCGGAATTGGCATCTTGCGTAAGAATGCTGCCGAGATACTTGAACTCTCTCACTTCCTCAATTTCCTCGTTGTTAACCAAAAGTCCTTCGACTAAGTCAGGTATGACTGCATTCGACATTTATTTGGTCTTGTTAGCATTTATGGAGAGTCCGACAGCATTTGCCATACGACCGAGTTCATTAATGTTGCGTTGCATTTCATCTGGGTCGTGGGTAATAAGGGCAACATCGTCAGCAAAATCACCATCATTGAGTTCTCTCAGTGGATTTAATTGTATACCGCCACTAAAACTGCATCCACGGACAACAAAATCTATCACTATGGCAAACAGAAATGGTGATAGAATGCAGCCCTGCCTCACACCTGACTGAACAGAAAACCACTCCGTTAGGCCACCCTCTGTCTGTACTGCGCACATGATCTCATGATATAGCGCTTTAATTACATTTACAATTTTGGTCGGAATTCCATAATGCACTAAAATCTTCCATATGGGTCTGCGAAGTATCGAGTCGAAGGCTTTGAGAAAATCTATAAATACTGTAAGTATCTGAACTTGCCATTCATTGGATTCATCCAGCAGGACTCTCAGGCTAAATATCAGGTCACAACATGATCTATTCTGGCGGAATCCGTGCTGCTCATCTCTCAGAACTTTCTCCACTTTACTTTGAATCCTGTTAAGAATTATTTGGCACAGAACTTTGCTGCCAACAGACTGTAAAGCAATACCTCTCCAATTATCACACTTAGTCTTTTGTCCCTTTTTGAAGAGTTTTACAATTACTGCCTTCGATCATTCACTAGGGACTTTTTCTTCATCCCAAACACGGGAAAGAAGTTCAAATATGGGTTCGGCTAGGGCGCTTCTACCGTATCAGGGTTGCAGCGGTAGCTAGCAACCTAGTAAGAGACGATCACCTCCAATGTTAAGAAATATAAAACCCCCCAACTCCTAAAAAAAGAGTCAGATCAAAACCAAAAGTACACCATTAGAACCGCCTTGTCCGAATCCTCTATAAAGGAAACTTACCGCCCTTTGGCTTGAATAATTTTACAGTAAAGAACGATCTCTCACCAATGGTAACTGATATACGGTGGCTCCAGGGGTAGCTACATTACATCCGGGTTGCAGCGGTAGCAAGCAACCTAGTAAGAGACGATCACGTCCAATGTTAAGAAATATAAAAAAAAACCTAACTCCTAAAAAAAGAGTCAGATCAAAATTACAGTAAAGATTTACAATAAAGAACGACACATAGCCCATATTAACTGAAACATAAATAGGGATTATGTAATTTCCATCAGTATCATGGCTGTAGAGATGGCTGAAATTAATCAGGGTTGCAGTGGCAGCTAGCAACCTAGTAAGATACATTGAACTTAGCTTGCTACTTGATGTTTTAAGATTCGTCTCTTACTATTTCAAAGAAGAAAAAGCTTACATAAAGGATCGATAACGTTTATGATAAATGGAGCCTAAGCTACTTTCAGTGGATATAGCTGAAATCAAGTAAAGAACAAACCATGGGACACAGTAACTAAACGTTAAGATAATATTACCTTAAAAGACGACAAACAGTTGCATAAATTGGAATTAGTTAGCTACTTGATTGTTTGAGGTTCTTACAATAAAGAACGACACCTTGCCCATGTTAACTAAAACATAAATAGGGATTATATAATTTCCATCAGTATCATGGCTGTAGAGATGGCTGAAACATAGTTACAATAAAAGACGATCATTGGAATAACAAAAAATTGCATACATTGGAATTAGCTAGCTACTTGATTGCTTGAGACTCGTCTTTTACTATTTCAAAGAAGAAAAATTACATAAAGGCTCGATCATCGAATTTAAGCTGAAACTAAGTAAAGGACAATTATGCCTCCTTAATACGACTCCTTAATAAAGAACGAACTCTTGCCTATAATAGATTAGATACTCAACTTAATTATAGTTAATGATATAGTAATGATAGGATTTTATTGATAGCTGAACTACAAATCAAAGGAAAAAGACACCGGCTGGATTTGAAACACCAACCTTTCGGTTAACGGCCAAACATACTAGCCGCTTGGACTATAACGTCATTAATCGAAGTTGTAAAATTAACAATATGATACATAAATCAAACAGTTTGTGGTATTTCAAACAGTTCGAGGTAACGAAGTGTAGGCTATAGTTTATATGATAAGCAACCTTGTAAGAGACGATCACGTCCAATGTTAAGAAATATAAATCTGGGTTGCAGCGGTAGCTAGCAACCTAATAAGAGACGATAACGTCCAATGTTAAGAAATAAAAAAACCCATAGTTCCTAAAAAAGGAGTCAGATCAAAACCAAAAGTACACCATTAGAACCACCTTGCCTGAAACCCCTGTATAGGAAACTTTCTGTCATTTGGCTTGAACAGCAAGGGAAATATATTGGCTTGAAAATCAAAAAAAGTGGCAGCTACTACAACAATCTGCCTAAACGGGATATTTTTTTCTTTCTTTCTTGTTATCCAGAGATAGCTTTGCACTGGAACATCGTAGAAAGTTGTTCAATGGCTCATTTTAAAGGAAATTAATTGGGTTAAAAACCTTTTGTAACTAAAACAAATTATTTTAAAACAGGATAAATTTTTCCACTAAAAACTGTATTTTTGATATCTTTCCGTACTGCTGTCTTTTCAAAGATATTTGATTTTTGAAGCAATCAAACAGTTCGCGGTAAGGTTGTATTTTAAACTTTATATTCCATAGATAGCATAGCACTTGAACATCGTAGAGAGTTGTTCAATGGATCATTTTAAAGTAAATTAATAACATTCAATGACTTCAACATTCAACTAATGGTTACATAATGGTTTCAATCAAGCAAGCTACACGCAAGTTAAAAAAACAATACTACCAAAAAAACAGAGAAAGCTTTGCAGTAACCAGTTGCAGAGAAAAAGTTGCAGAGAAAAAAATTTGCAGTAACCAGTTTTTGATCAGTAAGCCTTTTGAAATTAAATTTTTCATCCACTTTTCCAAATGCTTTTGAGGCGAAATTTAAAAAATAGTGAGGAATGAAAAAATTTTAGTTGATTAAATCGAACAAAAACCAAAACCAATTTTCAAATCTTCTTGCATTTTTCTGGTTTGAATTAAAAAATTAACATTATTGCTCAACTTAAGTATATTTGCAATTTATATAATAAAATTAATGACTGAGCAGAAAACAAACAAAAAATTAATTTATTTTCTACGGCAATATAGCAACAAAGAAACGCAATCCACATAAAAACAATATATGAGCATGTGTCAGTATCAGTAGAGTGCTTGAAGAATACAGCTGATGAAAAGTCTAAGAATTTATTTCATCTCTTACTTTAAAGTCATAATTGTCTTCTGGAATCCGGGTTGCAGTGGTAGCTAGCAACCTAGTAAGATACGATTACGTCCAATGTTAAGTCCAGGTTGCAGCGGTAGCTAGCAACCTCCGGGTTGCAGCGGTAGCTAGCAACCTCCGGGTTGCAGCGGTAGCTAGCAACATAGTAAGAGACGATCACGTCCAATGTTAAGAAATATAAAAACCCATAGTTCCTAACAGAGGAGTCAGATCAAAACAAAAAGTACACCATTAGAACTGCCTTGTCCGAAACCTCTATAAAGGAAACTTGCCGCTCTTTGGCTTGAATAACAAAGAAAATATATTGGCTTGAAAATCAAGCAAATTGACTTTTACCAGGTTATTCTCCACAAACGGGATATTTTTTTCTCTTTTCTTTTGTATCCAGAGATAGCTTGCCACTGGAACATCGTAAAGGGTTGTTCAATAGCTCATTTTAAAGGAAATTAATTGGGTTAAAAATCTTTTGTAACTAAAATAAATTATTTCTAAAAGAGAATAAATTTTTCCACCAAAAACTGCATTTTCGATGTCTTTTCACACTGCAGTCTTTCAAACATAACCGTATACGAGCGGTAAGATTTGAACCCACGCCTCCGAAGAGACTGGTGGCTAACACCAGTGCCTTGGACCACTCGGTCAGGTTGCCTCTCATAAATAAATATATATGTGAATCTGGGTTGCGGCAGTATTACAGTAAAGAACGAACCTTAGCACATAGTAACAGAAATAAGAATATCAAGGTTGCAGTGGTAGCTAGCAACCTGTTAATTATATATTCAGGATTGCACTGGTAGCTAGCAATCTAGTCAGAAACGCCAAATTTAAAGATGATCATTAGAAGAACAGTATTGTTTAGTTGGACTTAGTTAGCTGTTACAATAAGGAACGAACTGTAAACCGTAGTAACTGAAGTTTTAAATCAAACAGTTTGTGGTTATAATAAAGAGCTTTGTAATGGCTTATTTTAAAGGAAATTGCTGTATAAAGAAACCTTTTGTAATAAAAAAAATAATCATTGTTATAATTTTTTACGATATGGTAAAGAAATAACTTTAGGCCATAGTAACTAATTAAATTTTTATTATTATGTAAAATGTAGTTTTTTTTTGGGGGGGGGGGGGTTAACGAAAAAGGTATGTTATCTGAAACTAGAATAATTTCGGAAAATTTTAAATATAATAATTTCCTTTAACTTCAAACAGCAAAAATTTTTATGATATCTGAGCAATAATTTTAATTTTTGAAGAAACAATCTTTTGACTTTGATCTGAATCCGGGTTGCAGCGGTAGCTAGCAACCTAGTAAGAGACGATCACGTCCAATGTTGAAAAATATAAAAACCCATAACTCCTACAAAAGGAGTCAGATCAAAACAAAAAGTACACCATTAGCACCGCCTTGTCTGAAACCCCTGTATAGTAAACTTTCTGTCCCTTGGCTTGAACAGCAAGGGGAATATATTGGCTTGAAAATCAAGAAAATTGGCAGCTACTACAACATTCTGCCTAAACGGGATATTTGTTTTTCATGATTTAAAGAGATAGCTTGGCACTGCAACATCGTAGAAAGTTTTTCAATGGCTCATTTTTAAGGAAATTAATTGGGTTAAAATTACATTAAAAGACGATCATTCAAAGAACATACTATC
Organism: Artemia sp. Qi Xiang Cuo; assembly: GCF_049724085.1. Taxonomy (NCBI): domain Eukaryota; kingdom Metazoa; phylum Arthropoda; class Branchiopoda; order Anostraca; family Artemiidae; genus Artemia; species Artemia sp. Qi Xiang Cuo. Next base: position 26,324,172 of record NC_142806.1, read on the forward strand.
GCATATATTGGACTTTTTTAGCCGCCTGATTCCTTGTAAAAGATCTTTTTTGTCAAATAAAACTAGATTAATTCCTAAAATTTTTATAATAAAGATCAAACTCTTCCTTATACTAACTTGCATAGGTAAGTTAGTATATGGAAGATTCCTAATCCGGGTTGAAGCGGTAGCTAGCAACGTATTAAGAGACGATCACGTCCAATGTTAAGAATACATAAATTATTTGGCTTGAACAGCAAGGGAAGTATATTGGCTAAAAAATCAAGAAAAGTGGCGGCTACTACAACATTCTGCCTAAACTACATATTTTTTTTTCTCTTACAATAAAGAACGAACTCTTGCCTATACAAATTTGTAAAGTGGGATTTACCATAAAGAACGACCCCTTGACTATACTACTCCGGGCTGCAGCGGTAGCTAGCAACCTAGTAAGAGACGATCACGTCCAATGTTAAGAAATATAAAACCCATAGCTCCTAAAAAAGAGTCAGATCAAAATAAAAAGTACACCATTAGAACTGCCTTGTCCGAAGCCTCTATATAGAAAACTTTCTGTCCGTTTGCTGGAACAGCAAGGGAAATATGTTGGCTTGAAAATCAAGAAAAGTGGCAGCTACTACAACATTCTGCCTAAACAGGATATTCTTTTTTACAGTAAAGAGCGATATTTGGCCAATAATATCGTATATATTGTGGTTGCAAGGGTGAGTGCAAGATATCCGGATTGCAGCGGTAACTGCAACCCTGAGTCTCTTGGCTGGAACAACAAAGGAAATTTGTCGGCTTGTCATTAATTAAAAATTATCCCTGGTAATTATAAAAGCTGAGACTTTCCAGAGCTTGAACCCGGGACCTCCTGCACCCAATCTTTATCAAAAAGTTCGTGGTAACAAAACGGTATAGTAAGAGTGACTCGGCTCAATAGTAACCGAAGATCTAAAAACAGAATTTCGATACTAATATATACATCAAAGGAATTGGATTTTTATGCTGATTTTAAATATATAGAACTCATCAAGTTTAAATTAATCCAAAGAAAGTTATGATCCTCATAAAATTTTCCTTATTTTGGATAAAATGAGGAAACACCCACTAAAAGTCATACAATTTTAATAAAAATCACACAGTCAGATTCAGTATATTAAAGAATCTTGCGCTAGACGTTCCAATCCCTTATTCACAAAATTTTGAAATTCGGTATTTTTCGGTATTTCGGATATATTAATGAACGATAAGCTACAAGGTATAAAAGGCTACGCCGCGATTTGAACTCAGATCGCAGGATTTGAGGTCCTAATTAATTAATTACGAAACCCTTACTGACGCTTTATAACACTCATAACCGCTTCAGGTATTTTTATAATTATGTCAAACAGTTCTTGGTAATGATCCCAGTTGTTTCAGTTACTATGAAATATACTTAGTTCCTTAATGTAATTCAATTATAATTAACCAGAATGACTCCTTATATAGTTTTCAGTGAATTAACAAAATCATTATCATGTCTTATATGTAACTTATATTCTATGAGTCTTCGATAGTCCGTTGGTGAGCATAAAAACTTATCACGCGGGAGAATGGGGTTCGATTCTTTTAATAGCTACCGCTGTAACTTGAATTATATAAAAACCTAATTGACAAATACAATTTACGATTAACTATATCGTTCCTTTATGTAAGTAGCTAGCTACCACTGCAACCCGGGTAATAAACTGATTGCAAACAGGAAAAAACCTACGGCTTTTTATTCTTTGAAATAGTAAGAGACGAACCTCAAAGAATCAACTACCTAACTAATTCCAATGTATGCAATTGTTTGTTATTCCAATGATTGTCTTTTATTATAATGATCTGACTCTATTTTTAGGAGTTATGTGTTTTATATTTCTTAGCATTGGACTGATCGTCTCTTGCTAGGTTACTAGCTACTGCTGCAACCCGGATTCACATATATAGTTATGTGAGGCAGCTGGGGTCCAAGGCGCTGGTGTGAGCCACCAGTCTCTTTGGAGGCGTGGGTTCAAATTTTAGCGCTGGTATACGATTATGATTTATGTAAAAAAATCAAATACCTTTGAAAAGACTACAGTAGGAGAAGACATCAAAAATGCAGTTTATGGTCGAAAAATTTATTCTCTTTTAGAAATAATTTATTTTAGCTACAACAGATTTTTAACCCAATTAATTTCCTTTAACATGAGCCATTGAACAACTCTCTATGATTTTCAAGTGCCAAGCTATCTATGGAAAAGAAAGACGAAGAAAAAAACATGCAGTTTTGGCAGAATGTTGTAGTAGCTGCCACTTTTCTAAATTTTCAAGCCAATATATTTCCCTTGCTGTTCAAGTCAAGAGACAGAAAGTTTCCTATACAAGGGTTTTGGACAAGGCGGTTCTAATGGTGTATTTTTTGTTTTGATAAAACTCTTTTTCTTAGGAGTTATGGGTTTTTTATATTTCTTAACATTGGACTTGATCGTTTCTTACTAGGCTGTTAGCTATCGCTGCATCCTGGATCCTTAGAAATTTGGATTATTAACAGGAAAATGCCTATGCCTTTTTCTTAGTTGGAATAGTAAGACAGAATCCTCGGTATTGCTCCATACCCAAGATAAGAAGATTTTCAAAAATGCTTGTATTATCTCATTTTTAGTCAGTATGTATTGTAGTTTTTCTTTTCTAAGTTTCAGGAATATCCGTTGAAACTTAGCAACTCCCCATTTATAGTAAACTATATCGATCCAATATGTATATCTTATATTATTTTGTCAAAATATAAGTGTGTATATTGCATTCACTTATTACTTTATACATGGTTAATACCTAAGTTTATGACGTCATTCATCAAGATTGGTAATAAAATACAGATTTAATGAAAAAAATAATTTTATTTAAAATATAAAGAAAATTAATTACAAATCGCACTAGCTCTAGTAATTCCTTTAAAATGAGCCATTCAAAACCATCTACGTTGTTCCTGTGCCAATCTATCTGTGGAAAAGGAAAAGAAAAAAGACGCCGTTTACGCAGAATGCTGTAGTAGCTGCCACTTTTCTTGATTGTCAAGCCAATATATTTCCTTTGTTTTTCAACCCAAGGGAAAGTAAGTTTCCTATTTAAGAGTCTCAAACATGGCAGTTTTACTGGTATATATTTTGGGTTGATCCGAGTTTTTTTTAGGAGTTATGGGTTATTATGTTTCTTAATGCTGGACGTGATAGTCTCTTACTAGGTTGCTAGCTATTGCTGTGACCCGGATATGTTTCTTAGTATTCGACGTGATCGTTTCTTACTAAGTTGCTAGCTACTGCCAAAACATTGATTATTCGTTGTGAATTTCTGGGTACTTCTTATTAAAAATGACAAAAAAATTCTTTTAGCATACAAGATGATAAATGGTGTCGTAATCGTAGTTACAAACCATAAGTGATGTTAAAGTGAAACTTTAGCTTGCAACTAAAATTTATTCATTAGTATAATTTTTTTATTTTTCGTGTCAGGTCACTCATAACGTCATATATGGTTATTAGTACACAGTTGATGCTAGATATTACGTCACGTCAATTATAACATCATGTATGGTTATTAGTTCAAGAAGAGACATGAAAAATGCAGATATTTAATAAGGTGATTCGATTTTTAAATTCTTAAATTTTTAATTAAAAAAGGTACTATAACTTTTAATTTCCGTTTGATTGAGCCCTTCCATGAAACTTTAAGACCAGGGGGTTGAAACGATTACCCAGGAAAAAAATAATAAAGACATATCCATGATCTTTCTTCCGGCAAAAAATACCAAATTCTATATTTTTCCAGATAGGAGCTTAAAACCTATAGTGTAAGATACTCTGATACGCTGAATCTATGGTGTGGCTTTTCATTAAAATTCTATGACCTTTAGGGGTTGTTTTCTCCTTTTTTTTTAAAAATAACGCACATTTTCTCAGGCTCCTGACTTTTGATGGGTATAACTAAACTTGATGAAACCTATATATTTGAAATCAGCATAAAAATTTGATCTTTATTTATATATTGGAATCAAAGTACTGCTTTTAGAGCTTCGGTTACTATTGAGGAGAGTCGTTCTTACTGCACAGTTCGTGACACCAAACTGTTTGATAAAACCGTGAACAATAGACAGTACAAATGTTGCTAATTTTTTCATTCCTTTGGGCAAAGTTGTCGTGTAGTGTTTTATCCTAAATAAAACGGTCGTCAGGTATATCGTCTCCTTACATTTTACTATACAGTTAGCATCCAAATGAAAAATAATGATAGGAAACACTTAGGAAGTTGCTTACCATTGACATCTAAGTAGTTTATTCTGTCTGTCAAACAGTTCATGGTAACGAACTGTAAGTAAGGAGTGACCTGGCTCAGTGGTAATCAAAACTCTAGAAAACGAGATTTTGATACCAATAGATACAGCAAAAGAAACAGATTTCAACTCTGATTTCAAATACATAAGTTTTATCAAGTTATCAAGTCCTACCCGTCAAAATTTACGCACCTGAGAAAATTTGGCTGATTTTTGAAAAAAAGGAGGAAAAAACCGCTAAAATTTATAGCGCTAAAATTATAAAAATTTATAGCGCTAAAAACCGCTAAAATTATAAACTCACTGAATGAAAATCACGCAATCATATTCAGCGTATCAGAGAGCCCTACTGTAGATGTTTCAAGCTCCTACCTACAAAAATGTAAAAATTTTACATTTTTTACCAGAAGAAAGATCACGGATGCGTGTTTACTTGTTTTTTTTTTGTTTTTTTTTCTTTTTATTCCTCAGGGGTGATCGTATCGACGCAGTGGTCCTAGAATATCTCGGGAGGGTTAACTTGAACGGAAATGAAAACGCTTTTTAAGTGACCAAAAAATAGAGGTAAAATAGAGGGAAACGCTCAATTTTTTACCAAAGTCAGCCAATCAAAATTTTGAGAGCCATTTTGTTCAACATAGTCGAAAATATTATAACTACAACCTTAGGATGACTTAATCCTGCGAAGTCCCAGAGGGAGGGCTAAACTTATGAACTTTACCCAATGTTAACATATAGTATGGGTTATTGGGAAGTATACAGACGTCTTCAGGGGATAGTTTTTCCGGTAGGGGGAGGGAGGTGGACGGGTTGTGGGTTATGTGGGAAGATCTTTTCATGACGGAGGTTTACATGGGGAAAGGAACATTGCTATGAAGGGGGCACCGGATTTCCCAGCATTATGTTTAAAAAAAATCAGAAATTAAATATAAAAAACAAGTTTTTCAACTGAAAGGTTATTTTGTATAAATTAAGAACAATAATACTTTAATCTTTCAAAGGAATAGAATTATTTACCTCTTCAACCCACAATACTGGAAAGTAGTAATCTTTCTTCAAGCCTTGGAATGAGGGGAAAGGATACGACCTCTTTACTCGTAAGTTAATCAGTATATGCTTTCTAGCCTTTAAAGGCACTGAAACAATAGGATCAAGGTCCAAATAAGTTTCATGTAAATCCTGTAAATCCTAAGAAATATCATCAAAACTTAAAACAAACAGAAAGTATTACATATATGATTGGGTTTGCCCCCTAGTCAATACCTCGCTCTTTAAGCCAAAGATTCCTTAGTAATTTTATAAGAGCTATATATTCCAAATAACGGCCTTTGTGATTAAGGGGTCATTTTTGAAGGATTGGGACAAAATTTGAATTTTAGCTTAAAGATCAAAGCATTGACTAGGAGGTGAGCCCCCTAATATACGTGATAAAAATATATGAGTATGGAATTTTGTTACGTAAGTTCAATCGTAAGCTACTTATAGGCTATTTATTACTAATAAAAACGTTCGTAAATAAAACTAAACAATTTTTGAAAAAGTCATTTAATCAAATAAAAGTGAAATTAATTCAGTTTTAATTATAGCAAATTCAGTTTTAATTATTTATGTACGATAAGCCAAAATCAAAACCTGCAAAAAACGTTAATTCAAAAACGTTCAAAAATTAAACAAAACAGTTTTTCTAACTGAAAGTAAGGAACGACGTTAAAACTTATAACGAACGGAAATGATTCCGTATATGAAAGCGGCTGTCCCCTCCTCAACGCCTCGCTCTTTACGCTAAAGTTCGACTTTCTCACAACTCTATTTTTTTAACAATAAAAAACTTTAGTGTAAAGAGTGAGGCGTTGAGGAGGGGACAGCCGCTTTCATATATAGAATAATTTCTGTTCGTTTATGTTTTAACGTCGTTCCTTACTCTCAGTTAAAAAAATTTATTTAGTTTTTTTTTAATGCTTATTTTCGTATTATTAGGTTTTTTTATTTTAATTCATTCAATAATCAGTCCCATAGTTGACGAATTTTGTATCCTTATCGCGGCATACTTTTGCACATTGTATATATAATAAACAAAAAATCTGATTTGTCAACCGAAACTTGAGTAATTCCTTAAAATTTGAAATAAAATAATGTTATTTCGCGTCTAGGTTCAAACTCATAGACTCCTAAAGTGCGTATCCTCATAATGCTGTCTTATATTTCCATAGCACCTTGTGCTATAGTTCCGAAAAATAAATGATGTTATTATTTTAGTCTTCAGTTCAAAATTATTACAAACTGCCGAAGTAATTATATAGAGTGCAAAATTATTTATGGCATCTGAGCAACAATTTAATTTTTTTAATTAAAACTAGAGAAATAATTGAAAATCTTAAAATTAGTTTTGTCTTTTGTTAGATTCTAACTAATCGATTCGTCATATTATGAGAAGAATTTTAAATTACTTAAAATATAATCTAATATTAAATGATTAGTATTAAACATCTCGTCATTGTTACTGTTATTGGCATAGTTAATGGTTTGGATATAAGAACTGTGTTTAACTTGAGATATTGTGATATGGCTCTGGATTACAGCTTTAGCATAAACGGAAAGAAGGTTAGTTCTTCGACAAATGTTAGTTCTATAGGGGCATACATCAATTGCTTAGAAAAACTTGGTCAAAATACTGCAGATCCAGATAACCAATACGAAGAGGAAATTTTGAGAAAGCTACAAATCTCAAGCAATGTTACTGTTAATAGCTCGAATATTGAAAAATGGGTCAGATTTTGGAATGATTATTCATTTAATTTTACAAACTATTTGTCAAATGAATTGGAAACAGTGCCTGCTGTATTTTATGGTCTTTTATGGGACCTAAAATGGGAGCTACCTTTTAATTCTCTCAGAACTGATTTTGTTTTACCCACTGATTTTTATAAAGTTGCGAAGTGGAAAGAATTATATGAAAAAGATGTCATCATGTTTGCATGTTTCATTTGTCTTACTTCTGCTTTTTTTATAGCTTTGTTACAGGATATTTTTGGGTTTAGAGCGTGGTGGAATAGGAGGAGAAGGGAAATAGAAAAGCACGAGAGGCTTATAAAAGAATTTTCAAACAATATTCATGACGAAGATTCCGATGAGGATTAATCTGAAATTGAGTTATTACTAAGAACTGAACGGGGGACTAAAGTGTGCAAAGCCCTCAATAATAGTTGAAAGGATTTTACATCTAGTTTGAAATGATTTTGGAAAACCCTGGAAAATAAATGTAATTTTTTGGATAACTATATACAAAAACGTTTTGACATACACCATTTATAATGAACTTCTGTATAATGAATATTCTGCAAACTGCAAAAATATTTATGGTGTCTTAGCAATAATTTTAATTTTTTAATTTAAACTAGAAAAATACCTGAAAATTTTTAAACTAGTGTGGTTTTTGTTTGATTATATGAACTTGGTGCGTCACTTTTTGTACAACTTTTACGATTACCTATGTATTTAATAAAAAAATATATATATATTTATATTTTTGCTCTAATTTTGTTTTGTAGTTTGAAAAGAGTTACTTGCAAAAAAGAGTTACCAAAGGTGTTAAAGGTGAAAAGAGTTACTTGCAAAGAAAAGTTACCAAAGGTGAACGAAGGGAGATGCGAGCGACTGGTTCCTGACGATGATATTGCTCTAGGGGCTTACTTTGAAATCCAGGCAAGTAAGTTTGAAAAAAGAAATGAAACTGGAATATTATTGGGAGGTGAAGGGCAATTCCATATTTTCCTTGTGGATACTGAACAGAAAGACGAGGAAGTGGAAAAGATTACAATAGAATTACGGTCCACAACCCTTAATATCACATTGAACAAAAATACCATTTGTTCTAAGGACAGTTATTGTAGCGACAAGGTAAAGAGTATGCAAGAAGATATAAGAAGGCTTCGTGAAGCGAAGCAACTCATACCCATGGAATTCTATACAACTCGGCTTGATACCTTGATACCTAAATTTAACTTGGATATAATGTTACCTCCAAATAATAAGCAAATTCCATTATTTGATTTTACTGCCAAAGTTGATTCCATTGAATTTAATGTACCTCAGCAAAGTCAGATGACGTTTATTTATAAATGCTATACCAAATGCGAATTTAAACGGCTAGCCGTTATTTTTGATGAGAAAGATGAAGATAGTAATTCTGAAATGGAGAAAAAAAATATTGTAAATAAAGATACAGAGACATTTTTGGATGGCTTGAACCGTCCGGATGGCAGTGTTACCATAAGTATTTCAAGTGCAACCAGTAAGTTTGGTATTGAACTTGTCGGAAAAACCGAGTCTGGAATGGGTATCAGCATTCTGCTAACATTTTTCGGGACTTATATGAAATTGAAATTGAAAATAGGTGATGAGACACCTGAGCGTTATTTTACAAAGTACGATGATGATTCCATTCCAGATTTTTTTCTTCAGCGTCTTCGAGATTCAGACTGTAAGGAAGTTACCTCTGTTGTTTTGTTCTATAATTACAGGATCTCTTTTAGCTTACAGAAAGGCAAGTTTTTAACATCGGTTTGGTCTTTCCAGAAAAGGAAGGAAAAAAAAAATTTGTTAGCTGGTTTTCAAACAAAATACAGATGTAGTAACTGTAAAATTAATAAAATGATTATACATTCTCAATCTGAAGACTCGGAAGAAGTTGAAGAAGCACAAGAAACTAAAGACTATTACGAAGAAGATGTTGGAATCGCTTCCGACGTCATATATACTCACAAAGGACTAAAATTATGTAACGTGTTTTCCGAATCAGGGCAAGAAATAGGCGTAGAAGAGTATATTGATTTTGAACCTAAAGATCAAAAAGTAATTCCTCTTAAGAAAAAAAGTCTTGAAAAAGGTTCAGCTTTTGTTAACAACAGGGAATTACTCCCGCAACCGAGCTTGAAAACAACAATTGCCCCAAAAACAACAACAGAGATTATTGCAGAAGAGAGTGAAGAAGAAATTCCTACCGCACCCGATTGCTGGTTTGACAGTACTTGCTACGGCAGATTAGAGAACGGTAAGTGGATAGATACAGACAAAAACAATAACACTATTCCAGCAGTTGATCATAATTACGACCCTGATTATAAACAGAACTCGTTAATTCAGGCAGCTATAAAAGCTTTGCCAGCTTTTCTTAAAAGCTGGTATTTTAGATTCGAGGAAGCTTTTATGTTTTATTTAAAACTCGAAGCTTTCAGCTTTCGAGTTTTATTTGCTTTATATATGCTGTTGAGGATTGATTGTATTAGACATATATTAATAAATTATATTAGACATATTTTATGGTATTTTTACATGAAAATGTAGTTTTTTGTTAAAATTGATTCTATTTAAACAAATATTCACGTGTTGTTTGTTTGTGTTTGTGTTTGTGTATGTGTATATGTATGTGATTGTGTACATGTATGTGTATGTGTATATGTATGTGTATGTGTATGTGTGTATGTATGTGTCTGCTTGTATGTGTATGTTTATGTGTATGTGTATGTGTGAATGTGTATGTGTGTATGTGTGTATGTGTATGTTAGTGTGTGTGTATGAGTATGTGTGAATGTTTAAGTTTGAATGTGTATGTGATTATGGTTATCTTTGTATATGTTTCTGTTTATGTGTATGTGTGTATGTGTATGTTTGTATTTGTGTGTGTGTATGTGTATGTGTGTATGTGTGTGTATATGTGTATGTGTATATGTGTATGTCGGCTACGAGCGTCTACCTGCTGATCCGTTTAAGTTTTTGCCAAGATGATGCTATAACTGTCACAAAATCGGTCACCTCGCTTCCCAGTGTACGGCTGAAACCTTATGCTCTGTGATGTGCCTCAAGTGAACATCGTTCTACACGAGATGAACCATGCAGACAGCCGACATTCTGTGTTGAATGCAAAATCGGCAGTCACACGTGTTACGGTGTTTAATGTCTCTCAAGCATTAAACGACAAAAGAAATGACATCTGAAGCTGCTACAGGTAAATATTTATCGTGGAACGTTGATGGCTCGCTTGCAAATAAAATTCCAATCTTAGGACCTGCACTTTAGCGAAATGAAGTTGTTTGTTTACAAGAACATTTCTTCACAAGCTGCAGTAAAAGTATTATTAGTTTTAATAGTTCAGTATCGGTTTATTCAGTTTCAGCGAAACAGCTAAGTGGAAAAGGGCGACCCTCCGGTGGTATTGCCACTTTTGTTCGTTCGACTCTAAGATCTAGTGTATTTGAAGTCAATGATAATTTTCTGGCGATTCGTGTTGAGGGCTGTGTTTTTATTAATGTATATTTGCCTACAAATTACCATGATGACCGTTCGGAGCGTGCTTTTACTTATTCTAGTGATAAACTCGGTCAGTGTATTAACCGCATTAGATCCTTAAGCCTTCAATGCATATTAGTTGGTGACTTCAATTGCGAGTTGAATGAACTACTCTTATCTAGGTCTTCACGTTCTACGTTGTTGCTTAGTATTTTTGGAGACCAGTTTAACCTCAAGAGCAAAGATTTAAATTTTACATACGTTCACACCTCAATGTCCACATCAGATCTTGATCACGTCGTTGCGTCCGCAAATCTCAAGATTTTGCCTGTCAAGATTGTGCTGGATTGTCAGCTGTCTGATCACTTACCAATACAGTTCTCAGCTGAGATTTCTTGCCACAGCTTAGATACACAAACGCAAACAACTTCAAAAACACCTCCTAGGTCTCGCCGTGATCGGCGTAGAATTAACCCTGTTTTATTTCAAGAAGAAGTGGCCAGAGTTCTTGGTAAGATCCGTGTCCCTTTCCATCTTTTCTCTGGATTTACTGCTCTTTCAAGGGAGGAAACACAACTATCAGTTGACTTTTATTGCGCAGAAATTGGCCATGCCCTTCGCTGTGCTGAAAAAGCTGCCGTCCCTCTAATTAGACCCCGTCATCATACCCTTCCTGGCTGGTCTGAAAATCCAGAGTTAGTGGATACCCATTCTAAGTCTAAATTTTGGCTTCAACTTTGGGTTTCTTGTGGACGACCTCGTTCGGGGGTAGTCAATTCAATCCTCCTGCTCACAAAAAGAAAATTCGCGAAGGAGCTAAAAGCTCACAGAAAAAAGATGATTGATATCGAATCTACACGGGCCAAAATTAATCCTTCTCTCCTTTGGCGTTTTCTGTCCTCTAAAAGCGATGCGGATATTTATCCGCATCTGCAATCCCTGATTCTGAATGGTACGCATATTATGGGTAGGAATTTTCACATCCTGACCCAGCCCTCAACGAAAAATACAAAGCTGAGTTTGACGACTTCTTAGATAGTTGCTGTCGGAGTGATTATCTTGCAACGGAGGGAGCTGTATGCAAGGCGAGAGAGAGTGAGAGAAACTAAACAATCTTTTGGGATTGAAGGGATCAGTGCACTTCATCTAAAAAGTGGTGGGCCCGCTCTCATTAGTCATGTTACCCTCCTGATTCAGATTATCCTCATTCAGGGTATTGTCCCAACCACTTTCTCAATTGGAGATCTTACGCCGGTTCCTAAAAAAGGAAATGTTACCATGCAATGCTCCTCTTTCCGTCCAATCACGGTTGCTACCTCTCTCTGCAAGTTTGCTACCTCTCTCCACCAAGACAATTCGGTTTCCAACGCGGCATTGGTTGTGCGGAAGCGCTCCATGTCGTTGCATATGCACTCCTGGATGCACACAAATCAGGAGAAAGTCTAGCGATCGGGCGCTTAGACCTGCAGAAAGCGTTTGATTCATTGATTCATGTGCTTATGGTGCTAAATTCGGCTAAAAGAGGAGTGAACTAAAATATCATCCGGGCTTTCCGTGATCTTTATTCTCGCCTTTGCGTGCAACTCAAGCTCCCTCCCGATAAAGCTAGCACAGGCCTCTTCCAAAACCGAACTAACAAAAGCTAGTGCATCCTTTTACAGTTTTTGTGCACTGGGATTCGAAACGGTCCCATTTCTCTAAAAATATCAACATTTGCGTGTAGACTCGATGATTTCATAAGAGCCATGTCACTAAAACAACATCACACTCCTAAACGTTTCATCACCTTTTGTTAATATATGATAGGATTTAATCGGGATTAGTGTAGCAAAAAATTTATCATTGCTACAAGTTCTTACCTCCCATTACTAGTTGTAGTTGTGGTAGGTACAGTAATGACAATCTATATATTCTCATTGCTACAGAATACGGTATTGACAATTCTTTCAGACAACCATAAATTTCCAGCATCTTTGGGATTACCGGCGAAAAGGTCCAAAGGCATATACAAGTTTTGGTGTCATTTTTCAGTAACAAAAAAGATAGCGCCACAATAAGGTTAATCGGATCAGCGATCGTAACAACTTGGCGAAGATCACATTCGATTGAGTTCTAGTTCAAACGATTCACGAGTTATAGCCGTTTTTAAGACTTAAAAGTGACATGATGGCAACTAGACTCACTACCTCACCATTATTTGGTCCTTGGGGTCGTGAGAGCCAAAATTGAACTGCTATATACAAAATTATAAATATGTAGTTTATATAAAATATTGCATATCTCAAATAAAATAATAGTACATAATAAAAAAAACTCATTAACATAATTATAATATGATTTATATTAATAAATATATTCGTGAATAAATATGATAATAAATATCTATATACTATAGATATTTGTGTTACTATGTTGCTGTCACTGTCATTTTTACTCGACATGGGAAAAATTGGCTCCGACCTCTGACATTGCTCTCTCCTACAGGAATTTGACGAAAATATGTTACTAGTAAATATGTGTATTCTCGGTAGCTAAAATTTAGTTGAAACTCAAAATTTAATCATAGACTTTGCACTGAAAATTTTCATTTTTTTGAGGGAACTAACAATAATTGTTCGCACTTCAACTCCATTTATGTCTGTTCAAAGTGAATTCAAGTCGATCATAGAGATCTGTTTCAAGCTTTCTCAAGCTGAGATGAGTTCCTCCGTCCCAAAAAATATTTTGAGGATAGCTGTGAAACCTCAAAACTTTCTTTTGTCCCAAATTGCCGGTCAAATAAAAACAAAAATATTATGACACTAAACCTCTTTTTCATCCTTTTTTGTGTGTATATTCTCTCAACGTTAATGAATCATGATTTATTATGCTTACAGATTTATTCTCTTCAGACGCGGTTAGGTCAATTTGTAGGTTAGTTTGGATGAACCTTTCTGTCACTCATCATCATCAGCAATTGTCAAAATCCTTTGAAAATATTTACAAATTGATGACAAAAAATCTTACTTTTTATAAAAGAAGGCCAACTTTTTAAATTTTTATGCATAAAAGAATCTCTTCTCTATGAATTCATAATGAAAGCTATTTAAACAGCATAAACTGCTGGTGAGAGAGTAAAATTATTGATGGCAGCTAAACGATGAAGGTGCACAAGTATAGGATAAGCAGGAATAACTCAATGTCGGTTGGAACAACCCTGGAAAATATAGATTGGTAAACCTTAGACATAGTTTTTTTCACATAGTTCCTGTAACATTAATGATATTATCTTCCATAATTTTTTAACATTATTGTAAAAAGACAATGGGTGAGCTTGAATATGGTCACTTTGGAATCAGATTTTATGATTCCGTCACAGTGCCACCTACTTTTGCATATTTTGCAATCTTCAGAAAGACGTGGAGCAATGTACTTTTAACTTCTTGTGATTCAAGCAAATGGCACTAATTTTGGATGTTTCACTTTTGTGAATGCTCTATAAACTGAAGTGGTAGAACCTGAGATAAAGTAATCAATCAGAGCATAGCATTTGTGACTCCCATTGGCTGATGAGCCTTTCCGTTTGACCCTCTGTGGTACTGATTCACAAAAATAGAAGAAAGTGAGGGTAACTAGCACTTTCTTCAGGCTTAGCTATGGCCTTAGGTTTTTTGTTCAAATTCATTAGTAGAGTTAGCAAGAATTAGTAGAACAGTTTTATGCTATATACAGCAACCCAAAAGTCTCTCAAATTCTTGTTTGAAATTAAGTGGAAAAATCAGTAACGCAGACAAGAGGACTAGGAGTTTTGGACCTGTATTTCTGTCTTCCTAAATTCCACGAATTTGAATGGTTTCGTTATTGTTTTGTTCTAGTTTTGTACGATTAAATTTTTGCTTCTTTCGAAGACAGATATTAAACGGGAAAAATTTCAAATAGGGGGAAATACCTATATAAAACTTTTATTAAGACGAGGATAACTGGGTATCCCAGTCATCCAGATAGTAGCAGTAAATGTAGTGCTGTATTTGTAGTAGTAGTAGTAGCAATAGTATTAGTGCTGTATTAGTAGTAGTAGCAGTAGTAACAGTGGTAGCATTTGTATTAGACTATTAGTAGCCTATGCATATATTGCCTTTTGTTAAATTGAACATCCCAGTCGTTATGCCCTTTAAGTTTCAGCTTGAAGCAGTAAACCGTTCCTAAGATAATTCAGATTCGACCTTTTGACAATCTGTGTGCATATAGTATGTTTTGATCTAGCTCAACTTTCTCCTGAATTTTTCCAACAATTTTCACATCAATATCTTCAGCGTTAGAAGTAGTCGCTACAGAAGCGCTAGTTGTAGAAGCAGTAGTAGTAACAGTGGTTGTAGCAGTAGCAGTAGTAGTCGTAGCAGTAGTAGTAGTAGCAATTGTAGCAGTGGTAGTAGTAGCAGTAGTAGTAATAGTAGTAGTAGCGGCAGTAGTGTGCATATATTGCCCTTTTGGTCAATTGATCATCCCCCTCATCATTCCTTGAAAGTTAAAACTTGATACCCTTAGTCACAAAAGAGTTAAGCTCTTTTGACAACCTATATGTGCATAAAATGTTTTGATATTCTCCTTAACATTCTCTGAAATTTCATCTGAATGCCCTTGATCTTTTTGAATACTAAAGGCCAAACATGCCTTCTTTCCCAATAACAAATATTATAACTAAACAATGGGCAAATTTTATAACTTACATCTCTTGCCCAGAGGGCTGAGGGTGGTTGACATCCCTAGAGACATAGTTAGTAGACCTTCCAACTATGCTGAAAAATCCAAACGAAATGCCTGCCTTGAAATTTTATTGGAAGTTTTTGGAGAATCATGGGCGTGGAAGGGGGGCTTGTTTCCCTCCATTTACTTTTGAATCTTAAAAAGGGCTCTAGAACTTTTAATTTCCATTTGTTTGAGCTCCTATCGAATTCTCTACGACAGGCCTTTCTATACGAAGTGCCTTGTTGAAAAAAGACATTAAAAGAAAATAAAACAAATAGACAATACATTCTGCCCACATCACTTTTTACTTAGGCAGCGCTATTGCACTGCCTATGATTTCTGTTCAATTGGGTTTCGTTTATTTATTGACGGAAATCTACGTTCATTTTGTGCTTGATTTTTGATTACTTGATTACTATTTGACTTTTTTTCTGCTCCTTCTTAGGCTTAATCTTAAATCTTTACTTTTCTTTGAAAAAATTCTTATGAGCAAAAAGCGTTTTAATTTGATTTCTGCTCGCTTTTAATCGAAATACTTTTCTTTATTGATAGATAAAGAAATACTTATAGTGTCTTTTTTCAGTTTATCTCCTTAAAAATCAAGATTTTGGCTTGCTGTTTTTAACTTGGACAAAATTTTGCTACAAATTTTAATAATAGTTCCACTATAGAATTTTGGACGGATAGTTGCGAAGAATATTATTCAAGCAAACCTATTTAAAATCTTTATTGTCTTTGGATTTGTATAGAACTGAAGTCCTTCTGATCATCATTTTACGCTTTGATTGGGCTCTAAAGAAATACTATTTGACCATCCTCCTCAACATGCTCTGAAAGTTTCGACTTATTTCCCCCTGTCAATTTTTAAATATTGTAGTTACGCTCTTTTGATATCCATTAACGTATATTGCATTTCTTGATTTGGTTCAATATCCCCCTCAACATCACCTGAAAGTTTCAACTAAACAGACTTTGCAGTTCGCTAGACATTGGAGATGCACCTTCTTGACAGCCACGGATGCACACAGTGTCTTTAAATTTAGAATACATTCCTAGCAACATGCCTTGAAAATTATAACATAATACCCCTAGCCGATCCTGGAATAATGTGCAGATGTCCTTTTGGTAATCTGAATACACTTAGTGTCATTTGATTTAGTTTTGTACCCCATTTGAACTTTTCCTGACACTTCCATTTTAAATCCTCTTCCGTTCCTGTATTGCTTCTGAGTCATTTTGACAACCTGGATGCACTGAAACTCATTTGATTTAGTTCAGTAGTTGTAGTAGTAGTATTCGTCGTAGGAATAGCCGTAGTAATAACAGTCGCACTAGCATAAGTAGTAGCAGTCAAAAATATTTTATTTATTTTAAATGAAATTTATAATATAAAATTTATATAAATATAAATATGAAATAAGTATAAAACTAATTCTAAACTTTTTTTTATTAAAACTATTACCATAAAAACGAAATATTTCAAATAATATTCTTTGTAATCTTACTCTAACTAGTTTGACAATCTTATGTGTTCAGAATGAAAAGGGTCACTAGACAAAGAATTCCAGACAACCTTCTAAGCAATCTGTTGATTAGAAAAAAAAAATAAACAAGCATACTATTTCCCAAAACAGCCATTCAAAGAGAAAAAAAGTCTCAAAAGATACATTCAATTGATTTTTCGGTTGTTCAGTCGATTCATCTTCGGTAATGGCGCCAATTTTAATCTATTTATTTGCTTAAATTGTCATGCAAACAAATAATTTATGGAAATTTGGTTGAAAAGACAATCAGAAGATAGGCAAAAAAATTGAATGTAATCAAGCCTTTCGGTTTCAGATTGTTGCGTCAGATTGTTGGGTTCAGATTGTTGTGGTTTCAATTGAATAAACCCAGTAAAAGTATTACAATTCAATTGAAATTCACCTTTTTCATATTATAAAGTAACAAGTTTCTATTATTTCTGAGCTTAATTTGTGCTTTGTATAATTAATTTTTATTTTCCAGGATTGGTTTCAAAATTTGAAATAAAACAGAAAAACTCCTAGAAATATTACATAGATTTATAAGCATTTACAAATATTTGTGTTTGTTGTTACTTATTATTGATTTTGTGCACTAATATCTTCCAATTTTCTCTGCCTAAAATACACCCAGTCACAATACACAAATGAACTGTTCAGAAATGAATCTGATCAAATTAATAAAACAAACAAATTAAAACGAAGATGTTTGATGTTACATAATTAAGAAAACCACAGAAAACAAGAGTGTTTTCAGCCAGTTGAAAGAGCGAAGCGAAAAAACAAAAGTAAATATTTCGGCAAGGACCTCCGCAAAGCCGCCCTCAGTGCTAAAAACAAAATTAAACAAAAAAGAGGAAAAAATGACAAAAAAGCAAATGAACTTTTTGAAATGAACGCTAGAAATACAAAATAAAAACGAAAAAAACACGTGAATATGTACATATTTATAAATTTTAACATAGCAATTGGGTGATGAAAATACCAGCCGAAATTTTTCATTTTCTGTGTGTCTGAGCATCGTAAATATTTTTAAACACTATTTCCTGAGTTTTGGCTTTCTCCTTCTATTGCTGCGAGGCTTATGCTTTGTTTTGTGCACAAGGAATAAAATGTATATAGTTTTTTTGAAATTATATTATATAAATATAAGTAAAACTTAATTCAAAAATTACAGAAATTCATTTTTTTTTTCCATTTCTTTTGTGCTCAAGGATGGAAACTGAGCTCTACTAAATTTTAGTATATTTCAGAACATTAAGTAACTTTGAAATTTTAAGTACTTTCTAAATGTACATTATGTGCGATTAGGTACATTAATCAAAATGACTTCTAGAAAAATCATTTAGTATGATACCTTCGGAAATTTTTTTGTTTTTGTGTGGTAATTTTTAATTATCTTTTTTTTTAATTCTTCATGTTTGAGAGCATATCCTTATGAACGTACAGATTTGGTTTTATACCAGGTACTTTAACGTCAAATCTATAAATATTGAACAGTGACTCAATTATTAAGCTAATCCTCAGAATGTTTTTGGCAAGGACTTGAAATTGGATTTTTTGTACTGGACTCAAACTACATTAATCTTCTCTCATACTCTATTTTCAAAAGAATTTAGCTCGTTGTTATCCTTTAGCACAGTATGAAGATATAGCAGTACGTTTACCGCAGATAATTTCTGGCTCTTCATTCTCGGTGCGAACAAACAGCTCCTCATACTTATTCTTGCATTAGCGCGTTAAAACAGCTTCTCTCATTTGATGTGCCATAAGCGATCCAATTCCCCTGGAACACGCATTTTGGCAGAAATTTTCTCAAAATGCCTTTAAAACCAACTTGAGACTTCGAAGCTTACTTTAAATTCCTAAAAACATCTAATAATATCATTGCACTACTAATTACCGATTTTCGTATAAGTATTGGGATAAAGTAATTTAAAATTATTTTCTTCAAAATTTAGTGTTCCCACGTTGAAGCCAAGTTTCGCGTTCAAGAGAAATCTGACTTGTCTACCCGTGAAAAGATCTAATTTCGCTTATGTTTCTACGTTCTCTGGAGCACTCGCACCTCGGTTCGGGTTTTTATAATGGGTGAGATAGGGAAAGATCATACTGCCTATAATTTATATACTGTGCCCCTTAGTTACATTTTACAATTCTAGCAGGTTGAAGAAACGGTGCCTTCAGTCTCTCCCAGATTGGCTAATCCCCTTTAAAATGGGAGTTTTGGTGGTCATATATTTTGGTGCTCTAAACTGGGGGAAAATATTTTTTCACTAAGATTTCTAGATTTTTGAAAAATTATATATATCTTATTTAATAATTTTGCGTAGCCTTTAAAGATCAAGGACACTATAGTAATAAAGCTATTGATTGCAATCCTTCTTCTAAGGGCGGTGGCTATTGACCCCGTGAACCATTCCTGTTGCCAGCCATGCCCTAGGCTTGAAAATGCTTGAATTATTTGATAAACAACGAGCAAAGAAGGTCACACAATTTTTTACAAATTTTCATTTTAGTCTGGGATGAGAGACTAAAATGTCATGAGAAGAGACTAAAGTGTATATTCTAAAAGATATTCCCGGGTATCTTAGCCCCATCGAACGTGGATCCAGGAGATAAGTCTTGAAATGAGGTCTAACTGGATTTTGGCTGGGCGTACATGTAGACTAGCTCAATATTTTTGTTTTTAGTAATTAATCATACCTGCAAACAAGAAAAGTGGTCCTAGTCTAGATTTTAAAATCTAAAAATATAAAAAACCACTCCTTAGATTTTTAGAATAATTTTTTGTACCATCTCTAAAAATTTGAATAAAAATTTTCTCCTCCCCTCCCCCCTACATTTCCATGAATTGGTGTCAAAGTGGCAAAATCACATTTCCGTGAATTCGCCTTGGGGACAACCTCTTGCGGTTGTTTTTTTCTTATAGCCATAGAACTTGTAATTAGAAATAATCATGGGTTTCTAAAAATCTTGTGGGCCGTGAGGAGGATGAACAATCCTGGAATGCTTGGAGTTTTCTAAGAGTCATCCCAGTTGTCTTGCACTTTGCCTCTTAAGGATTTTATGATCCTTCTGACTATGTCTTATATTCACAAGTAACCAGCGCGCTTCAATTGAAATTCCTTAATTTAAAGGTCTATCCCATGAAGAAGAAACTTGTTGCTAGGGTCCTAATATCATTCCTAATAATTTCAAAGTATTTTGTCTCTTTCGTGGAATTCTTCTGACAGTAGCAATTACACACAGCAGGCTCACAATTTTATTTTTACCTCAGTTACAATGGTTTACTGTAAATGTCACGCTAAGTACTTAGTTCGAGTAAGTGGATGTACAAAACTGTTTTACACACAGTTTGCGTTTAATTGGAAAATTTGATAAGAGCAGGAAAGAATCGCGTGTCTAATCAATCGGATTCACTTTCGCTATTATTGCTGATATTAAAATACCAGCAATTTTGTGACAAGGTTTCATAAACTTGTTTCAAGCTCCGAAGTAGTTCTGATTTTGGTATCAGATAGATGGTTGTAACGAACTATGAGTAAAAAGTGATTTACACCAGTTGTAACCAACACTCTACACCATAGATTTATACCCAATCATTATTAACTAACTTAGACCTTACATTCTCCTGTGCCTTCTGAGGCACCGAAGGTGTAAAAGAAGCAGGATAGTATACCCCTTATTCAGGTTTGGCTGCACTAGTCCACGGACCACAAAGTATATCCAGGCCATAATTATCCATTCCCTTTCATAACCTCTTCTGTTTTCGATATTTTGGCAATGGTCCTGACTTTCCAGAAAGCCGGTTCGATGGTACAATTTGCTTTGAACAAACGCTTTGTGACCAGGGGTGGTCCAAAATCGTCAACGTCGGGTTATTCAGGGATGGCCCATGGTTGGTATCAGGTTGGGCAGTCATATTGCATAAAAACTTTGGTTCTATTTGTATGTTTCTATATCTTAATAAGTTTTTTCAAGCGGTGTCCGCCGAACACAAACCCATCATTATTAATATTTTAAATAAAAAAAACGAGTTTTTTAAACTGAAAGTAAGGAGCGACGTTAAAACTTAAAACGACCAGAAATTATTCCGTATATGAAAGGGGCTGTCCCCTCCTCAACGCCTCGCTCTTTACGCTAAAGTTTGACTCTGTCTCACAACTTTATTTTATTAAACAATAAAACACTTTAGCGTAAAGAGCGAAGCGTTGAGGAGGGGACAGCCCCTTTCATATACGGAATAATTTCTGTTCGTTTTAAGTTTTAACGTCGCTCCTTACTTTCAGTTTAAAAAACTCTTTTTTTTTATTTAATATATTAATAAGGTTTTGAAGTTCTTTGAAAATACTTCTTGTATCAATTACTCAACCGTTGTGTTTGAGCACTCGTTATTACAGGATTCGGGAAAAAAATGAGACTTTAGCGTAAAGTGCAAAAGGATAAAGAGAGGGAAGCCCCGTTATATACAAAGCAATTTCTGCTCATATAATGTTTTAAATGTTATTCTTTCCTTTCATTTGAAAAAATCTGTTTATTTTCATTTATGTTCGTTTTGTGCAATCAAGGCCGTACCCAGGATTTTTTTCGGAGGGGGTTTTACTAAAAAAGAAAATTCGGGGGGGGGGGGGGTACACAAAAACAAAACAAAAAAACAATGTTGCTTGTTAAAGTTTCATCAGCGAGTAAAGTGTACATTAGGGGACACAATCCATATAAATGTTAAGTTTCTGATCCAATTTAATCTGCCTCTTCATCTAAACATTACGCATAAAAACTATACAATTTGTATCCCTCCTATAGCTATGATATGAACACTTAGGATCTAGCACCTTTTCTTGTGTTTTGTTGGAAAATCATTTGCATCCATCCAAGACGGTCACCCGTATACAAAATATAGGACACAACGAAGTGTTCCAATTATTAAAGACGATGAGAGCAACGCCCCAATTGGCCCTCAAAACGCACCCGAAACCATTGGCAGAAAACTGTTTGTCAGTTTTTACATCGATATTTCCTTAGATTTTACCAACATTTGTTAGATACTACCAGTGATCTTTGTCAGAGTAAAAAAAAACGTTATTTGAGCAAGTTCAGAAACACAATTAATATTATTGACGAATATTCTTTTACCGACGACACCTATTTAGGAGTTTGTTTCAGAGAGGATATACCACATTGAAAGGAGACAAATCTTAAACGTTGCATAAAATAAGCAAGTATATGAAAAATATACAGAAATGGTAACAATTATAAAAATCTCAGGACTTTGACCACAAAGGGTACGGACCCTGCGTAGATACTGGTCTAAAAATCAAATTATCTCAGGTAACTTTGGGTTCTAATAATAATGTCTTAATATTTTCGCACACAGATACGAGGGAACAACTATAGTTTGCTACCATGAAGTTTTTTTGGAGAAACCAAAATATGAACCGGCTTTGGGTTAAATGCTAGTTGCTAAGCTTTATTAGCTTAGCAACTAACCCCCCCCCCCCCCAAAAAAAAAAATTGTTTGTCTGACTCGTAAAAGCACACCAAAAAAGTATATAAACAATGTGTTTTCAAAGTTTTTTTTTAGTACGCCCCCCTCCCTAACAAAATCCTGAACACGGCCCTATGTGTGACAGAGAAGATGTTTTGGATTTCAATTTTTGTTTCGTGAGCGTCAGCGCTGCTAACGCCGTGCAATTGTGCCGTTTTCGGTACAATATGGAGGTCCTGGTACAACGCGGTACGTTTGGAAATTTTTTGGTACAATACAAAATCTCTTGCCTCTACATTTTGATTTTACGTCATCTTTTCTTACTCGGATATCTGTTAAAGTTTTAGTTTTTCGAAAATCTTCTTCTTGTCACGGCAAATTTTTGATCTGCTTATTTTTTGCGAGAGCAAATATCTTTTTTACTCATCCAATACGTAAGACATAGTTTTCAAGAATATTTTTCAGGGTTGAGCAAAACTTCCGAAGGTGTGAATTGCACTCAGCCCTTATAGTCCTCATTTGAAGTATGTGACGATAATTCGCCATTATAACCCTTAAAAATGAAACTTAAAAACTCGACAGATAAACTAGCCGCCAGGGATATGGGCAATAAAACCAATATCAAATTGAGGATGCTGCGAAAATTCAAGGAAAAAAATGCTTAAAAGCCTCAATACCCAGAAGTTTATTATGGACAAAAACATTGGGCCACAAGTAATAAAGAATAATTAATGTCAGTATCTTTATTTGAAATGGTGCATGCAAACACATTCACTTCCATATCTTAAGGCTTCGAGCCCCGAGACATGCCTCCAACCAGGATGTAGTCTAAAAATCTGCGGTTGTTTTCTCTACATGAATCATTTATATTTCTTGGTCAGAATTGTATATGTCAACCACCACAGAAAGTCAAGGCTTTTAGTGCTGAAGGCAGAGTTTTGAAAATAAAGATAATTCTTGCTTATTTTTTATGAATATAATTTGGGTCAGAAAGTTAATGCTGACCTTTAATTCCAAATTTTAATAATTTACCTACTTGAAAGGAACAAAGTTAAGACTTGAATTTGATTTATAATTCTATCCATTTTATTTTTGAAGGATGTAACTGATTTATTAACGGCAGTCAACCAAATGTATCATCTCAAGACTCCAACGCGCCATATGATGGGTTGCCACCCTTAGTGACTTATAACTATTTCCAGTGGTTTTTTTTTCTTGACTTTTAATTTTTTGGGCTATTGATTTTTAGTGAGTTTTTTAAACTAGTGATTTTTTCCTAACTCTATTGATTTTTATGGAATAGTTCTTAAATTCAAGCGAAGAAACCATCGGGAAACCCAATTATGGAAATGAAAAGGGGCAGTTTAGTGAACATTTAACAAATAGCTAATGAAAAACCGAAAATTTTCTCGTGGTTTTGTCTCAAAAACGATAGTTAAGGCCGTTTGATTCACTGAAAATCCTTTTGCGAGGCTCAGTGTCGACTGACCGTCTCAAAGACAAAGGGAACATTAGCGAATTAATGGGGGATTAATTGGGTTATAATACTACTGGATTTTAAATGTCTCAATAATTCAAAAAGTCAACGAGAGGCTAGCTTAAAATAAAGAAAATTATGGTATTTTACTAATTGCTAAGCAACGCTATGTCTCTTAAATCTACTTATAGCATAGATAATACGTCCACTGTGTCGCCAAGGTTTTCAATCAAAGCGGGTAAACACCACTAGGAATTCCCAAAGCTGTCGACTTGCTCAAATGATATTGTCTTTAAGCTGATTTTTAATGTTTTCTTATTAGGTATGCCAGAACGATTTAATAGACTGCACTTTCCTGAACTTCAAAAGAAAATTCTGCCCGTATAATCGAAATTACAAAATTCACACTTGGAAATGATACAAGTTTCATTAAACATGAATATCTCCATCTCCGGCCAGAATGGGAGAATTTAAATGCTTTTTTTAAGATGTGTGGGAATATAGGTGCTGGCTTTTAAATTTCCGTCGTCTATTCGGATCTCTTATCTAAGCTGTACAAGTTATGACAAAGCCACCAATTCTAAACAGGCAAATCAATTCAAAACAGATTGGACACATAAAAGTAAACAAAGTTTGTAATTAAGGCTTTTCAAAGCAGACCTATCTGTCAGAATTAGTTCGTTATGTGAACGATAAACTATTGCTTTTTCTCAATTAAAATTGAAAATTTTGTCATTTTGCTACCCGTGTGAGGGCTACAACTCCTTTAGGTTTTTCCCAAGATCCTAGTATTTCAGGCCCGGCTTTTAGATTAGGAAAAAAGTATACATTTTAAACATTACCCTGACAAAGTAAAGTAAAAGTAGCCTACATATTATAATAATTTAAGACTCTGGGAATTTTTCAATTCTTGGAATTTTTCACAATTAAACCATGGAATACGAATAAATTTTTAATGGTAATCTGACCCAAACCGTCATATACCTCTAACAAGTAAGTTTGTCTATAGAAATCTGTCCAATTTGCCTCTATTTTGCGTCCGAAACTACCTTAAGGCTTTTATTCCTTCCTTATTAAGAACGTTTATTCTGGTCATCTTTCAAAAAATTGCGCAGGTGATCCGCACATGAATTTCATTTGATTTATTTTTGGCTGTTGTTACTTATAAAGCATTTTAGGACTATTATTCTTTATTCCTATATTTTATTCTGACCTTATGATAAAAAAGCAAGCATCAAAATTGCTATTTACAGCAAGAATGATCATAAGAACATGGAAAGGTATTATTGTTGACGTTGTAATAAGACTTAAAAGCATAAAGTTGTTTTTTTTTCATTGCATGTAACTACACAATTTAAGAGACCAAACGAAGCTTGTTCTCCAAGAGGCCAAGGCATGGCAGAAGCATAAGTAGAAACTTGACTGACAACTAGCAGTTACACAATGACGGATGAGTTGTGTCAGTTGTCTTTTTACCGCGCTTCATCCTCTGTAACTCTTGTACTTTCGGTTGAATTACAGATTTTACGAATGTTTTCACGTATTTACGACATGGCTACTGGACGCTGGCGCCTTTGTTGCAACGCTTCAGTTCTTTTCAACTTGGTCTGCTCAACATGCAAAGCAATAAACTTACAAGACTGACGGACTGAATATAAGTAGAATATAATAATTATGTGAATGCTGTTGTCACGTTGGAAAGGACCTCTGGGTAAAAACAACTCCCAATTTGCTTCAAGCCGTTCTCACGATTTTCGATGTGACATTCTCAACTGCCTTCTGGGCTTGCCATTTTCTGGAGAAATGGTAGACCTCCAAATACACATATGTATTTAATATTTTTAATCTCGCTAATGACATTACCACTGATCTAATCACATAATTTAGAACCAAGAGTTGGGAACTAATATTTTTTAGACAGACACGAACAAGGGGTAAGCACAGTGAGGAATTTAAAGAGAGGTAATCAATAGTTGACGAATATTGTGGTTAAATATAGCCAACAACCATTATCAACGAAGGGTAACTTTGTATTATTCAGTACACGCTTGAGAGGTGAAGTTAGGTTAATCATACTGAAATATACCAAAATATCATGAAAATACAATACTTTAGTAACAAAATTATGGAAACTACAACAAAGAACTATGGTAGGGGGGTGGTACAGAACGTATTATATTAAATACCTAACATAACCTAACCCAACCAAAATACCATCTCTATATATTAAAGATTTAATAAAAATATACCTAAAACGTAGATTTTCTCTGAGTCTAAGTTAATTTTCATGAATACTGACAGATATAAACCGGATACTGTCTGATCTGTAGATCCAAATTCTCGAGTGTATACTGAATAATACACAAGTACACAGCGAAGAACAAAAAAACGAATGAATGAAAATTGAAAACTTATTTTAAATGACTGTTTCAATTTCGTTTATTACTCTTTCCTGATGACAGTCGTTGGAGTTATAACTGAATGGATCATTTAGGATTCATTATAGAATTCATCCTTGAAACCCTTAGGATTTATGCTTGTCGTTACTTATAGGCAGACTAAAATATTATTTTATAGTCGTTTTATAATCATACCTTATGTAGTGAGGAAAAATAAGTAAAAAAGTTATATTTTCATTTGATAGCGGACAAAACCTTATATTATGACCTTGTTTCAACAGTATTGAATAGTGTGATGAATTTCAAATTATATATGGATGTTTTTACGGCGACTGAAAGTCTCGAAAGCCTTTGTGTAAGCGATGAATGCCTTAGTGAAATTTTGTGAAAGTCGACTGACAGTCTCCAGCGTGAACGGCTGGACGGACGTGACTTCTTTCCACCTAAAAATCGCTATGTTCAATCAATAAGGACGTGTTTTACTCCAGCTTTCGACTTTTCAACTCGGTCTATATTAACAACCATTTTGAAAGTCGACGTATTTAATTCTGAGAGCTTAACTCATCAAAACTAAATATTTTTATTCCTGACTTGTGGATATACTTGCTAAATAGAATTTTAATCTTATTCTATCTCATTTAACTTGTTTCATTTTAACATGTTTCTGTTTTTTATTTTACTAAATTAAAGCATATTAGCTGGAAAAATACATTCTTTTCCGGTGGAAAGTCCAATTTTTTCACTCCCGATTGACAACCTTGAAGGGGGGAGGGGAGGGTGCTCTCATGAGGACGCACGTCATTTACGGGTTAACTCATAGCTTTTAGTCTTCGGATCTGTTGTTTATTCTATTCATATAGTATTTTTTTTATCTCAGCAAGTTCATTTCGTAAATGTGGTGTCTGTTTGAGGCATTAGTGTCAAAATAAACTTTTCTCTTGTTTTGAAAGCTAAAAAGATATTCAAAAGACAATAACTCAATCATTTTGGTTTTATAGCACCAAGAACATGAAAATGAAGATATTTTTCACAGCTGATACTTTCAACCCATGTGTGCTGATACTTTCCCCCCCGGTGTACTGATGCTTTCACCCCCTGCGGTGTACTGATACTTTCTCCCTCAGATACACATTCGGTGTCCTCCTTCTTGAAAACCGCAATTTTCAATGATTTTTCTTGTTGTTGTTACAAAATTGGGATGTTTTTAAGGCAGCACCAAATTTTAATTGGTGTTGCCATGTTCGGCCCTGAACATAAATGAGTAAAACTATTTAGGGCACTTGTATGATATACCCCCGACCTAATTTTCTTCATCTAAGTAGAATCTGTTTCTGTGACGCTCAATCCTAATGAAGTATACCCAAATATGATAAAAGCACAATACTTTAGAAACAAATTTTCGCTACATATTTTCACGTCAGGGGGAGGGGGTTGGGGGTAAAGTATAGTGGGTCTGGATCTCTGCATGCCCAATGTGTTAGGTACAATTATTCTGCATATTATGTAGTAAGGATCATTTTCTAACTTCACACCGTCCAAGTACTGCACTCATACCCTCCCCCTCCCCCCCCCAATGTGGAAATGCATAGCCCACATTATGTGTTATCCATCTATTCTGTCACTTCCCTTTGTATTGTCTCACGCTGAGCTGAAAGAAACTGACGAAAAAAGACCAGTTTTACAATGCATCAATGAAGAATCAACTCGAGTGGTCGGATGTATATCATACAAGTACCTCATTTACTTTAGTTCGACAACGGTTTTGGCTGAAAAAAGAATTAAACATCAACAACTGCACTTTCAATGGAAAGCTGCATCTTCTCTTCTGTTTGGTGCAGCATAAATTTATTTTCTGTAGTATTCTTAACCACGTTTTCTTCTTTTTTTTACACCCTCTATACCAATAACTGCTCAACTGTCTTTTTTAATCAAAATTTAATTTTCGATTTTTCCTAATTTTTAATGATATACATAGTTGTGCGGTTCCGACAAAGTTGGCTATTTAAACAGTTTAGTTTCGCATTTCATCATCTTCCCCATCTGCGTCATTCCAGACCATGTAGCTTAAAAATAACAATCTAAATATACTTATAATCAAACAATTGTAAAATCTTATCACTGCTTTGTTTACAAGGATCCCTTAAATTTAAGGAGACTTGACATAATTTAAAGCCTCCGCAAATGGGGTATGGATTAAGTTGCGCTAAAAATCATTTTATGTATTTTTGTATAATAGATAGCATGTTTCAGTATGTCAAGATTATTAATCCTCCAATGATATAGCCTATATTTCAAACAGAGCGTCTTTAAACTGTACAGTTCGGAATTGCATAGAAGAAGAAGAAGAAACGATATCACTTCTGCTGAAATCTTTGAAAATCTTTCAGATCGGCTATCCCTTTACGGTACCCAAAATCGGACCAGACAAAGTTGGAAGTCGTGATTCGAAATATTTATATGACCAGAGTTTCCTGTATTTTCAACTTGTGCTACCTACTGTAGTTCATACTGACTGCAAAGCTGACTCTGAAATTACAACCCTGGAACTAAATTAAATTTGTAAACTCTTAAACTTTTGCAAACTATAGGATCGAACAAGTTGTCATTTTAAACAATAAAAAAATACTTTTTTTTGTCTCTCCCATAGACTTTATGTGTTGTAACAAATTGCCTTTTAAATAAACCAAACTGAATTGTGTTTCAATATCAGAAAACAGTCTAACTGGTGAGAAAATACATCATTGGGACTTACAAAATTTAGGAGGTGCATTGTCAATATATCAAGACCTTCAGAATTTCAATAGAAACAAATTACACATCCACATTTTATTAAATTGCAATTCCCCGTATGTATGTGTAACCAACATGTTCATTAATTTGGGAAAATAAATTCATGTTGAAACTAACCTACAATTTCTAAGGAAGACAACGAAACTTCCAAAATTCACCAATGCCTCCTCATGGGCTTATAAATATCAATAGTAAAGTAGGAATTTCCTTGTTCTAAAAATGAATGATGATTTTTAGCATGTCATGTCACTTGTTATATAGGATTTAAGTACTTTCGATGTTTACTCGGAATCAATTATATACCCTGTGAAATGGAGATAATACTCATCAGTGAATACAAATTAGACCTCTATGCATGGATATCTGATGTGCCTTAGCCTCCATATGGCACAAGCTTAGGAATTTATTATAGAAGAAGGGGCAATATTATGAGAATGACAAGATTTGATCTTGACAAGGTAGGAACAAAAATCGGAATAAAAATTGGTACTGGTGCATTAAACCTACTCTTTTATATACGGCTAAACAGGTCTAGTTTGGAAAATAAAATTAAATAGGATTAATATATAATAGTTTAGAAACAAATTTGGGCTATATATTTGCACATTAGGGGGAGGGGGGAGGGGTAAAGCATGCATATATTAAATACGTAACCTAACCTAACCTAGGTACCTCCCCCTCCAAAACCCCAAAAACAATAGCTTCAATATCGTAAACGCAATGAAAATTACTCTTTGCATTAGTAGAGAGGGGGGTGCTACTCCGAGGGGGAGTCCATATATGGGCATAGAACCACGTGGTTTGTGGTTTTTGTCAGTGAGAATTTGAAAAAACAGGAATTTTCAAACATTGATGGTTGTTTCATGGACGGTTATGTGTGTTGGTCAATTTATTTGATGTTTTTCATGGATGTCAACAGTAATTTATGTCTGTTTTATGGTTTTTGTCAGTGAGAATGAAAAAACAGTATTTTTCTCACTTGAAAAACAGGAATTTTCTCACTTTTATGTATGTTTTATGGTTTTTGTCAGTGAGAATGAAAAAACAGGAACTTTCTCACATTTTTGTCTGTTTTATGGTTTTTGTCAGTGAGAATGGAAAAACAGGAACTTTCTCACTTTCATGGATTATTGAGTCATTCATTAATCAAATTGTTTCCGGGGAAGTTAATTAATGTCTGACAGATGACGTCAAGTTAATTAATGTCTTGATGTATTTCCAAAGAGAATGTTTCCAGGGCAAAGTTTAGATCACACGTGACAGATGATGTCATGATTGATTGATTTGACACGAAAGGGAATTAATTTGTTGTTTCTAAAGAGAATTGGTTCCGAGCGAATGTCTA
>NC_142806.1:26355021-26437333 GCF_049724085.1 Artemia sp. Qi Xiang Cuo
CTTTGCAGGCATTGTAATATGAATAATGAAACAATTGACCATTGCCTATTTGAATGTAATATGCTGACGTCTGCACAACATACCTTGCTTTCTAAACTGTTAAAATACTTCAAACACCACAAAATCCCACTATCAGCCAAGAGCCTAGCCAACTATACCTGCACACAGAGCATAGAAATCGACATCTCGTCCCCTGAGAGCGGTTTTGTCGTATCTGCGACTTTTTCGGGAAGCGGAGTTAGAGCTGCCATCTAACGTGAAATTTTTTGTTCTATCCGATTCCGTCGACCATTTTGTTGTAGCTCAGCTAGAAGTGCCCCAATTTTAGATTTCTCGTTTATCGTATCTCACATTTTGCCGTTTTGTTAAGAGCGGTTTTGTCGTACCTCATATGGGAAAATTACATGGGCATTTTTGTCGTAACTCCGTCAATGTACACTTTTGAAGAAGAAAAGATTTGGTTAAAGTTTCACAATGAGACCCAAACGGACATTGTTTACATCCGCACAAGCTGCACAATATTTGCAGGAATCCAGGTACCTCATTTTTGTGGAATTGACTAATATTTTGCTCCAAGAGTATATCAAAATTTGATATACTCTTGGAACAACATATTAAATAGGCTACAAATCAGGTAGCCTATTTAATAGGCTACCTGATTTGTTATGATTTTTGGTGCATATCAGTGGTCAGAATAAATCTTGGCTATGGTCATATGTTGGTAGTGTTTCCTTGTAATGCAGCAGCCTATCTGTTAAGCAATTTACAGCTCTGGATCTTCCTGTAGCTTCAGCTGCCAAGCTTGGACACACTCTTAAAGATCTAAGTGATCTGACCCACACACAATATACAGGAGCTTGACAACCATCTAACTACAGAAATGATCTTTGAGTGCTTCTCCTTCACTGTGTGTTGCAATTACAATATTATGAAGATACTACTATTCCCCTACTTTGTTTTGATCTGGAGAATGTTTTTCCGCTGCCCCGGGGTAATGTTTCTTCCTTTTTCTATAAAAGGAAGATAACTGCATTCAACCTCACGGCAATTCTTTCATTTCAGATAAGGATTGGAGAGAAAATCAATGAGTTATACTGTTGCATTTGGTCCGAGTTTGAGGCTGGACGTGGAGCAAACGAAATAGCTAGTGGACTAGTGGCCATACTGGAAAAAGTCCTTGATACTTACCCTGATATCTGCCAGTTAATTACTTGGTCGGACTCCTGCGTGTCCCAGAACCAAAACTCAATTATAAGCTTCGCCATCCAAGATGTTCTAAGAAAATTTCCGCGCTTAGAACAAGTGGTTATGAAGTATTGTGAACCATGTCATTCGAGTATACAGGAGGTTGATGCTGTACATAGCACTATTGAGCGGGGGCTAAAGCATCTTGATTTGTTTCCCCACTAAATCTAGTGAGGAAGTTACTAAAAGTAAGAAGGATACATCCTTTTAATGTCCTGCAAATGACCCAGTCAAAGTTCTTTGACTTTCAAAAGCCAGCAAAGCTGTACAAGTACTCGTTGGTACCGTATTCAAAGGTAAAACAACTTGAGTTCCGTTAGGATAACGCTAAGAGAGTTTGGTTCAAAACTTCCTTCTCTGGAGACTTGCAAATGGCTACTATATCACAAGAATGTACTTCGGTTAAAAAGTGTCCCAACACTTCGGCTGTCCGTGTTGTTGAACGTCTTGTTTTGCCCAAACTTTGTGGCAAAAAGATTGATCTACCTGAGGCGAAAATCAAAGATGTCAAGTATCTCTTGAAGTTCATCCCCAACCAAGACAAGGAGTATTTTGAAACCAAGATTGAACAGTACTACAAGGCCAAGGGGGTGCTGAACGTTTGGAAGCCTCTTCGTCTACGCGATATCCCTGTCCAGAGGAGGATTCCACTGAAGCAAAACGGCGGCCGGCAAAGAAACTCAACAAAAAATAAACGTTTCTGACGTTTTTTGTAATTTTTATACTTTTTAAAATAGTATTGCTGCATCAGAACTCGTTTGTCGTATCTTCATGGTGAAAAGAATAGGCAGCACACACCATTTTATCGTATATAAGTTTACTCCCATTTCGTTAAGGGCGGATTGTCGTACCTGTATTTCATTTCAAGTTTCGACAATGAAAACTTTACCTTTTCCATCTCATGTTAGGAAGACCTTCCTTGTTATTTTTTCTCTTTTTTTTATGTATTTGCGAAGAAAATCAGTTGTACCATGTAAGTTCCAGCAAAGGTGAAATTTTCAAAGTCGTTTTTCTCGGAATTTTGAAAACCTTAGTTAAGACAAAACCGCTCTAAGGGGACGATCTATCATAAATATGAGATAAAAGTTATACCATTCTTTGCTGAGTTTGAATGGGTTGAAGCACTTAATTCTAGTGAATATCCTCATGTCACATTGAAACATAAAGAATATGGTAATATGATGGAATCGTGTGCAAAAATCAATAGAAAAATCTCATATCTTAGGAATGGTTTATTCCATTTTAATTATTCAATGGAATACGATAGGATTTACATTACCTCACCTATCGACACTGAAATGATTCATCTCAATGATAATCTGAGAGATGTTCTTGGTTTTAAACAGAATATGATCAATGGTAGAAATGCTGCAACTGTTAACGGGATAGATAATGTTATTTTTGCTGATTATCGACCTGGTTTCGCCTCAGACACTTATATATTTCTCTACGCTTCATTTTTGGAAACATACCGGGTTGGCAATACCAATGTTCCACTCCTACGATTTCTTGAACGAAAAACAAATCAAGAACATATTCACCACTACAATATAAAGCATCTTCAGTATATTCCCGTAAACACTTCCTATTTGGAACTCTGTCAGTTAACACTAAGAACTGAAATAGGTGACCCTCTAGTAATATCAAAAGGTTTGGCTGTGATCACATGTTATTTGCGACCCATCGTTCAATAACAAGATGTCTAATAGAAACGCGGTAGTCATTTTTCCTGATATTGACTGCTATGTTAATATTCTTGGCCCAAGACAACATGGTAATGAATTGACTGTTACAAAGGACGTACTAAAATGTCTGGCTTTGGCCTTGGCAGTCGGTTTGCTATACTATTTTGCTCTGCGCTACCTCTGTATAGAAAGTATGTTGTACCAGAAGCGACAGATTTTATTTCTTCTACACTACAAGTTAGGAGATCTGGCAGGGATTTTAAAAAAAGGGCTACGGAAGAGAATAGGTCTAGTGCGTGAAACCTGGGCAAGGGATTAAAGAAAAATGAAAAAGTCTTAAAAAGGTCGAGAAACAATGCATCACTCATCAGTCTCTACTCAGGTCAGAAACGAAAGACATCACCCCTGTCAAAGAGAAGAAGGAAAAAGCCAACACGGATTGTAAACAGAAGAAGAAGCCCCAGGAAGAGAATTGTTATATCGAAACTAGATTTCTTTTCCTAAGATGTCCTACCTACCGCATAAGGATTCTCAACCTTCAATCACCTCCTCATTGAATCTATTCAATGCAGAAAATGTTGATGTGAGTGTCAAGCATGGATACTATGAACAATTTTATCCACAACAACCCCTCTCCGATAATCTCCGCTTTCAAATTTATTCCAATGAAGACTACTTTATGGACATGTCTTCAACATTTATAGATTTACAAATGAAAGTCCGGAAATCCGATAATACACTGCCAATTCTTGCCGATGGAATATCCTATGAACATCCTATGAGGCACCTCCAATGGATATGAATATATTACTAATACTGATAGTTCAGATGCACTTAAGAATGCTAAAACTAGTGAATTACATCTAGTTGGAAAAATATATCATGAAATATTTAATATACCCCAATGGCTACCACCCAATATTAAAGTGGATATAAAATTGATGCTTGCACCATCCAATTTCATATTGAGAAAAGAACTTGCTGCCAATCCTGATGTAAGTCTCTCCCTCACCTCGGCAATACTTCATGTACGCAAACAACAAGTTATGAGTTCTGTTGATTTGACAGTGGAAAAACTGAGAGTGAATTGGAATAATAAAAAATTACTTTCTTCCCATGAAGCCACCACTCAACTTCTTATAAGCTTTGAGTTAAGCACCTTCACTAATTCATCTTTTATTATTAGCGAAATTCTGTTGAAGCTCGCCTTGGCATGTGTAAAAAGTGCTAGTGCAATATGATCGTGGACTGGATGTCCACATAAATTCGAGTTGTTTGGACTTTCATCTCTTGTGTGCAAAGTAAACGGCATCCCACTATACAATCTATCTTTTGATAAATCCTATAGAACACTGTATCAGTTGACCATGCAAACCTTAGATGATGATTCGCAACTATTTGAAAATGGTGTAACTGAAGAAATGTTTGCTAAAACACATGGTATCATTGTATTGGATTTGTCTGGCACGCAGGATATGAGTATAGTACGTACGGGGAGTATGCGTTTAGAGTGTACATTTGCCGACCCATTGGTTGAGAGTATTGCACTAATCTCACTAAATCAATATGAAACCTATTGGGAAATCACTCCCGAAGGTAGTGTTCTACTAGACTTGGCACCATGAACACCAGTCAAATAATCAATGTATTTAATATTTAATATGGAAACTTTCTTGGAAAAATTCAAAGTGCCAACAACACCTTAATTATTGTTAATAGCAGTCTGTCGACTGGGCTGACGGGTCATTGGCTGTGCATCTTTCAAACAATGAAGAAGATTGAATTTTTGATCCTCTTGGATTTTTGATCCTCTTGGAGAGCAGTGGGAAAACTTTTATTCAAAATCGGAAGAGAGTGCAGGATCTGACGACTAAAAGCTGTGGTTTCCATCCACTACTATAATTTGTGTTCCGATGTTGTGGCTATACTTACAAGCAGTTTCTCAACATTTATGGTGACAATCCACGGCTGAACGACCTTCTAGTGGAAAATATCCTCTCAGACCTGTATAATATAAATTTCAGTTTCCTAAGAGTAAAGTGCTTAAAAAATGTTTGTGAATGTGTTTATTAATAAAATGTATATATACAACAATGTCTTTAAATCTTCACTTCAGATTTCTTCTTCTTCGGTGTATAGGCAACTGTCGTGAACCACTAATGCCGGTAAATCATTTGGATTCACTGTATATTGATCTTGATTGACTGCAAAGTCAGGGTCACATTTTCTACAGTATAATGCAACTTCACTCTTGTTAAATCTCTTTGTATAGTCAATGATACTATTTGCATTCATATTATGAAATTCACGAGTTGCAATCTGTCTATTTGAAGCAATATCACATACAGTGTTTTCAAATGGTGAATCACATTCGGTAACTGCCAAATCAAAATCACTAGGTTTATAGTCATAATTGGTAGTGTCGTCACAACGATGACGTAGAAACCAAATTGTCTTGTTAGCCCATCAGTTGAATCGTAGACCCGATTCTTCCTCCCAGAATAATTTAAATCCACGACGATACCAATCTCGTAGAAATTAACTGAAATCACGTTTGGGATTCTTTTCAATCATAGCGGGGTAAGTATTCTCCCACTGATCACATTTGTCATAGTGACAATTGGAGCACAGATGTCCTCTAGGGTGAGAGTCACAAATTTCCTCAAGACATGAATTACATCCTTTAATTTGTACTGCATATCCTCTATGTAATTTACAAGGATTACATAATTTACACTTTTCACTATAGTCATCAATAATTGTACAATTCTCACATTGAGTCCAACTGCCAAGAGTGTACATGCATAGTGGACATGTATAGAAAATTTTTTTGGTTTCCGATGTCAACTCTCTCACAGCTAAAACGAAACTGATCATCCCTGCTGACGGATAAATTCGGGGTGGAGGAATGGGAAAGGAGCAATTCTTTGATGTTCTTTCTTTCAGATGGTGGGGGAGCCATCTAAATTGAAGCTATAGCAATAATTTCAAAAGCGTTTCCACAATATTATTTTGCTTTGTTCCATGTAATATATCAGTAAACTGAGTATAAGTATTTGAGTCACATCGACAAAGCTTTGTACAATAGTCCAACGGGGGAGAATCAGTCCCCATTATATTGTCAAGTGTTTCCTTTGAGAATATCCTGCGTTGAAGAGATAACTCGATAAAATTATCATCCAAAATTTAATGTTTTTCCATAAATACCAGATTTGATCTAATTCTCTCTTTCTCAAATTTATTCATTTTTCAATCCTTTCACTCTGACTGCTGACTCTAGACAGACCTTGATTCGTTAGCCTAACATTCTAACAACAAAAAGAAAGGGAACATTTTCAATTCCAAAACAATTTTAGAGGTGTCATTGACCCCATTAGAATCAATAAACCATGAAAATACATCAAAGTGAGAAAAATCCTGTTTTTTCATTCTCAGTGACAAAAACCATAAAAACATGCATAAATTGCTGTTGAAATCCATGAAAAACAGCAAATAAATTGAAAAACACTCATAACTATCCAAGAAACATCCATAAAAGTGAGAAAAACAACTTTTTTTCAAGTGAGAAACATCCTGTTTTTCATTCTCAGTGACAAAAACAATAAAAAGATGCATAAAGTGATGTTGACATCCATGAAAAACAACAAATAAATTGACAAACGCTCATAAAAATCTAATAAAAATCAATCAAAGTGAGAAAAACCATGTTTTTTCAAGTGAGAAAAATCCTGTTTTTTCATTCTCAATGACAAAACCATAAAAACATGCATAAATTATAGTCCATCAGCTTTAGACTCAATTGTAGATGGCAGCACGGTGTTCTCGTAAGTATTCTATGCCCATATATGGTGCCCCCCCGTATTCAACAAGGGGGTTCTACTAACATTGGGCAAAGTTCATAACTTGCAAACCTTCCCCCGGGGACAGTGGGGGATTAAGTCATCCTCAAAGACACAATTATTGTATTTTTGACTATACTGAACAAAATGATTCTCTAAAAGTTTTGATCGGGTGATTTTGGGAAAAAAAGGGCGAGAGGGGGCCTAGTTGCCCTCCATTTTTTTGTCACTTAAAATGGGCACTACAACTTTTAATTTCCGTTCAAATGAGCCCTCCCGCGATATTCTAGGACCACTGGGTCGATACGATCACCCCTGGGAAAAAAACAACAAAATATAACAAATAAACATGCTTCCGTGATCTTTCTTCTGGCAAAAAATACAAAATTCCACATTTTTGCAGATAGGAGCTTTTAACTTCTATAGTAGGGTTCTCTGATTTGCTGAATCTGATGGTGTATTTCATTAATGTTCTATGGGTTTTAGGGGGTGTTTCCCCCTTTTTTCGAAAACAAGGAATTTTTTTCTCAGGCGCGTAACTTTTGACCGGTATAACTAAACTTGATAAAACTGATATATTTGAAATCAGCATAAGGATATGATTCTTTTGATTACTATTGAGCTGGGTCGCTCCTTACTTACAGTTCGTTACCACAAACCGTTAGAAATGGGTTCTATTGATTCGTTAAATCTGTTTTATCTTACCTTGTTTGATTTACAAGGTGTGCCTAATTTTACCTAAACATGTTGTGTCCCGTTTACTTTCTTACAGAAACAGTTAGAAATTGAGGAAAGAGATATAAGAATTTGTTTCATCACATCAAAGAGTGTAAAAAATATATAATAAACTCGTTTTCAAAATGGACAAAATTTGAATTTATTCTCTCGAAAAACTATGAGCATAAGTGAAAACGAGGGACAAGAAACGGATTGGGCTTTATATAACATATTGACCTAAGTTAAGCTAAGATATCAAATTGACCTGTATATGAAATAAGGCGTTGAGTTGAGAAAATTACTTAAAAAAAGAGAGTACACTTCACTGTAACTCCATGGTAAATGGTGTGAATGATTTCGTCACTTTGCTTCTGTGATGTATAGTCGTAAGGCAGTCATATTGTTCCCTTTTTTTTTACAGAAAAATAGCCTCGTCTCACAAGGACGTCAGGAGGGAGCCTCGGTAACCTGACTCCCCACAAATCTTAGATTTTGTCAATGTACTTTTCAAATTTAAGTTTTATTATTGGAGCCCCCTCACCTGCATTTTCGTGGGTGAGGGGGATCCAAATTTCCCACCTCTCCCCCGAATATTTTTTCATACGTCCATGCCACATCTTTAATGCCTGATTGGTTTCAAATCCCTCTGTGTGAAACCTTTGGCTGATGAAAAAAAAAGAAGTTAAATATCACCGGATTGGTTCGCCTGTGCGAAAGTTCAATCTATAGCAAAAAAAAAGTTTCGAATATAAGCTTAAAAAAATGTATAGTCATTTTTCCTCTGTGATAGTATCTTGGATATTTAATAAAATCTCTCTTAAAAATGGCTTTCAGAAAAAAAGTGATATGCAACGAAAGATTTTTTTAGTTTTTCCGCTCTCCTATAATATCAAAAATGAATAAAGGTGGCCAGCGTTTACCCCCCCCCCCCGGAAAATACTCATCGGAAAAACACCCCCCCCCCCCCGCAAAATAAGGCTTTCCAAATTTGGGAATTTCCGGGTATTTTCTGGGCTTGAATAGCATAGTAGGCTAGCTTGAATGATTCCAGCAGATCAGTGGGGACATTTGGGAGGAGGGGTATATTATTCTCTCTTTGGATTTTTGCCTCCCCCACCCCTTCTTGATTTTTGAAATACACCTTTGAAGTGTAATTGCATTGGAAAATGACCTTTTTGTATTTCAATGAAAAATTTAAAAAAAATCGAAAAATTCACCCCTCCCCCTAGGCATTGAAAAATGTATTTTGTCCCCGCGTATTGTTGTGAATATAGGCCACTGCAGTCGATCGTTCCGTAACAAAAAAGCTGGATTAAAAAAGTATAAAAAAAGATCTACTTCAATTAGACAAAGCAGAAATAAGTAAATATAAAACTGAAATATTCCAAAATGTAAAAATTACCTTCGAAATAGCATCTATGGAAGGAAATAAAAAGTATTTTAGATTGTACTTTAGCTGCTACGAAGCTCGAATACCATCTTTTCTGCTGGGATTTAGACTAACTCTAAGACTTGTCCAGCAGTTTTACCTCATCCTTGGACATACTCAGGTTTTCATTTTACTTGGGGTGGGGGGGGATACAACTCAATTCGAGAGAGAATTCGACTAATCGATAAAAAATGCAGAAAATAGTAATTTTTTCAGGGAAATAAGATTTTAATTTGAAAATACTAATAAATGCGCTGTTTTTTTAAATTGATAATCATTTATGGAAAAAAACTGAAAAAATTATATAATGGAAAAAATTGAATAAAATTTTAATCTTGTAATTTTAAAACTTTAATCTTGTGTTTGTTTTTACTTTTAATGTCTTAGTTTGTTCATTTGGCTGTAGAAATTTAAAGACGATATGTTGCAAAATATTCTTTAAAAAAAACTGAACTGAAAAACTGAAAAAAAACTGAAAAAATCATATAATGGAAAAAATTGAATAAAATTTAAATCTTGTACCATTTTTATAAGTGACGAAAAATAATAAAGC
This sequence comes from Artemia sp. Qi Xiang Cuo, assembly GCF_049724085.1. Lineage (NCBI taxonomy): Eukaryota > Metazoa > Arthropoda > Branchiopoda > Anostraca > Artemiidae > Artemia > Artemia sp. Qi Xiang Cuo. The sequence goes on from NC_142806.1 coordinate 26,364,490, forward strand.
TATTCTGAAAAGAAAAAATGGAACTTGAGTCCCAAATAAGGTATGGGTAGTGGATCGAACTTATCGATAGAGTGTGTGTAGCGTCCATGAATACTAGTTTGACAGAGAATGTTACATAACATTTTTTGAAGTACCACAACTGAAATGGATCTGAACACCTTATGGTACAGTCAAATCCAGTTTATTTATAATCACTGTTTGAAAGGCTTTTAAAAATTCACCTCAATGCTTATGTTCCCTGTGCATCATTTCGAAAGCTGAGATTAAGTTTTATCGATTCGAAAACTACATTTTGAGATTCGTTTGCATTTTCTTTTAGATTTGAATACACATTGAAAATTTGTTTGAAACACTCGATTATTGGAGCATTTTACAGTTTTAAAGCTAATTTAGACCATTTTCTAATAAAAGTCCAAAATAATATCACAATTCTGGCTCAATGAATGAAAAGAGTGGAAACTAATGAACTCAAAATTACAAATATCTTTTCATCCCGATACTATAGTTATGGCTGCGGCCTTGTCACTTCATCGCATGTTTCACAAGGAATACAAACCCTGAAACAAGACATAACATACTTACCAACCCCAGGTCCAATAAAGCATATTGCAACTGATTTTCGTCACTGACAGCCAATGAAAATCATTTTGTGTCGAATAAAATGATTTTCATTGGCTGTCAATAAGTTTTTTAAACTCAGCTTCATCATTTGATGATTTGACACCATAACTGACCATAGGCTACGAAATTTAAAAGCAAACTTGACCGTAGTTTTTTTTTTTTTTTTTTTTTTTTTTTTTTTTCGCCTCAGTTTGCTAAATGAAGCTTGGAACCTTAAGACATACGACACAGTCAAATCATCTTTATTGATAATCACTGTTTCAAAAAACTGATTCAGCCAATTTTTTACCGCAAAATAGCCAAAGTGATAAAGACTTTTATTGCTAAGCCCATGAAGGGGTATGTTGATCCGTTTAGGGTCGTTAGTAAATTCAGACCTTTGCCACATCATTGAAATCCCAATAAAGAAAAGCCGACAAAAGGGTGGAATCTATTTGTTTTCGCCTATACAAGAAATCATCCCTTTAAAACTCGTTGAGTAAAGTCTATTATCCCCTTGTCAATTTTGATGGGCTTGAAATACCCCACAACTAGATATTTTTTTCCAGAGCTTCTATATCGTTTTGCTTAAAACCGTATGACATACCTCTTATTCTAATAATTTTAGATAAGAGTAAAAGTAAGTTTTTATGCATTTTGTGGGACCAATCTTGTATAGCTTTTGACAATGCAGACATAAATGTGCATTCTAAAGCTGATATATCCATCTAAAAATCAGGGGCCTAACTTGCTATAGGGCAGGGTGAAACTGCCCCTCCAGTCCCCAGTTCTCACTCCCCCAGACTCTGGTCCCCCCCTCCTGCTGATATTTATTTTCTTCAAAAATCTTGTCAAAACTAAGATATCTTGTCAAAGCCTGCATAATTCAAGCATCTAAAGGATTTTGACAAAATTGCGCCACTGATAATAATACAGATGAGCCAGATACAACTGAAGTACCAAGGCCGCCAAAATAAACACATTTTTTGTTCAATGAATTACCTTAAGTCTATTCATTTCTGAGATCGCAATCTTTGAAGATTATTCCTTTGATTATTTTAAAACTATGAATTTTGTAGCGCTGGACTTGATTTTTGTCAGTGTTGCCACCTATGTTGCCACTTATACCGCATTTTGCGGTATAATACCGCAATTTCAAGAGAAATGCCGCACTTTTTTCTGATCGTACCGTATACCGCGATTATACCGCGAAATGACTTTGATCAGCGTATTTATACCCCGAAATGACCTTTATCCCTGAATTTACACTAAGTAACGTCACCGTACGGGAAAAGGGGCAAATATTTGCTCTCTACTTCTAATGATATAGGGTCTGGATAGGCTACTGTGGAACTCGCGAAATGTTTCGTTTTCAAGGCGGGTATATAGGAGTAACCAAAAATAGAAAATGGGACAAAAACGACAGTATACACAGTATTTCTGGAGAAAGTGCCGAAAATGAAACAAATATTGATAAATAAACTTTTAATCTAGTTTAAAACAGAAAAGAGTAGATTATCCTGCTTCCAATTTTCTAGAGAACGGGTGGTATGCACGAGCTATTAGTGATGAAGACGGGTGATAGTACCAGAAAGTGGGAAAAAAATATGAACTTATCATTGGGGGCTATTTTCCCCTCTTTATATATCGAGTGAGTATCTAGGGGATGTCTCTTTTCATTTTTATTCTACCTTTCTTGTTCAGAATTTATGGCAGAATATACCACTTAAGAAAATAATAAAGAATAGTATCCATTTACTAGAAAAGTAGCAAGGAATTAATTGCTTTTAAAAGTAAGTTTTTGTTGAAACTAGTGGTGACGTATTTGCATTACGGGTATCAAAATACACCATAAATTATACCGTACTTCGGTAGAGAGGATACCGCAAAAACACCGCTTTTTCATCGATCGGCACCGCTTTTTGGTATCAGTCGAGTGGCAACACTGGTTGCCACGTCGAATTAAATAAGAAAAGTAATTAGGTAAGTCTGACAACGCTTACACGCGTAAAGTTAAGCATTAATTCCAGGAGACATCTAAACAAAAGGAAGCTACACCTTCTTACGGTGTTTGGTGGCAAATGTTTCTAGCTCATTTTTCACCCCCGTTTCTTTCTTTAAGCTCGTCACCTCACTACTGCCTAAAGCTGTATAGCTGCATATGGAGGTCTTTTTCATTATCAAGGCCGTATCCAGGGTGGACTAAAAGGTTTGAACCCCCTTCTCATCCCCAAGATGTGTGTCCACTCGTAGAAACATAACCAAAATGAATACAAACAAATTAATTATGTGTCTTTTAAGCTTTTTGCAACCCCCCCCCCCCTCCCCCCGAAAAACAATTTTCTAAACTTCAGCTTAAACTTTCAAACTTGAAAGTCAAACTTTACCTTAACGAGTGAGGCATTGAGGAGGGGCAGCCCCTTCATATACGGAAGGATTTTTGTTTGTTTTTAGTTCTAATGTTACTCCTTACTTTCAGCTGTAAAAGATTATATTTTCTGAATTTAATTTATGATCGTTTTTTCAATAATACCAGAAAACCCATCTCTTCCTCTATAAGAAATTCCTTCACGAAAAAATATCTCCCTGGAAAATTCCTCCAGCGTGAAGCCCTTCTGGAAAGTTCCATTCTCGCTGAAAATTCTTCCTGGAAAATTTTCAGCTTAAAATTCCGCTTGAAAAATTCTCTTTACTTTCATTTGAAAAAAAGACTTTTTTATTTAATTTCTTATGGTTTTTTAAATCATGCTGGAAATCCCTCCTTCATGGAAAATTCGTAATTGAAATTCCCCCTCCCCACCGCCATGAACAGTCTCTCCCGTGGAAAATCGTCCTTCACGAACATCTTTGTCAAAAATATCCGAGGAAACTCCAACTCCGATGAAACTTTCCTCTGACAATTCCCCATGAACATCTCCACGTGAAAAACCAAGTCGCCAAATAGAAAGTAAGACAAACAAACAAAAAATCGTATAGGAATTCCGACAAACTCACTCCGTGTAAAATTTCCCCTTGAAAATCCAGACCTGGAAATTTCCCTCTCCACGAAAAAATCTCTTTGTGGAAAAGCCCTCCCCCCCCCTGAAAAAAATATGTGTATACTTCCCAATAACAAATACTATGTGTAAGGAATGGGTAAATTTCATAACTTACGGCCGTTTTCCCAGGAGCTGTGGGGGGAGCATATCACCCCAAAGGCATAGCTATTGGACCTTTCAACTATGCTGAACCAAAGGGCAATCCAAGTTTTTATTGGATACCCTTCGGGAAAAGAGGGACTGGAGGGGGGACAGTTGCCCTACAATATTTTTGGCTACTTAAAAGGGTACTAGAAATTTTAATTTTCGTTCAAATGAGTCCTCTCTTGATCTTCTATGGCCACTGGTTTAATATGGTCACCAATGGCAAAAAAACACACTCGCATCCTTGATCTTTTTCTGACAAAAAAAAAATACAAAATTCTACCTTTTTAGACATGAATTTGAAACCTCTATTGAATATGATACTTTGATTTTCATTAAGATTCCTTGACTTTTTGGGGGTATTTCCCTTATTTTTCAAAAATCAGGCAAATTTTCTCCGACTCGTAGCCTTTAATGTTTATTATTAAACTTTTAAAAATTTATACACTGGGAATCAGCATAAAATGTCTGCTGTATTTATTGTTATTTATTATGTTGTTTTGCTGTATTTATTGTTGTCAAAATTTCGTCTTCAAGTTTCGGATACTATTGGGCCGAGTCACTCCTTACTTATAGCTCAATACCTCGAACTGTTTGATAGAGACAAATAAAAATCATATTTTGAGACAGAAGTAAAGAGCCGCATTAAAACTCAAAAAGAGCAGAAATTATCTTGTAAATGAAGAGAGTTCTAGACTCCTCCTCAAAACCCCGCTCTTTATTCTAAATCTGTACTGGTTCTTTTCTGAGAGCATTTTTAAGTGGAACAAATATAGCCAGTTGACAGTCACAAGTATTTTGATTACTGATTACCTTTAAAAATATTTGATTTGGACTTTTTTCAAGAAAATAATCCGGATCAATAAACTCTTCCATTCTTGAGGCACTGCAAAAATACTTCTGTCTAATTCCAAAATAGGCCAAGCGTAGATAGTGGGGAGCTGACGGGGAGGCAGCTTTCTTTATATACGGATAAGCTCTTTTTGTTTCCAACTTTAATGTCGCTCTTTAATTTCGTTTGAATAATTTACTTTTTGTTTAATTTCTGTTCGTTTTTAACCTTATATGTGATGTAAGGTAAATATGTTTGGAGCTCCCACACCCAGTCGCTCCTGGCCTAAAGTTTGTCGTTTGTAAGACTATGTTTTGAAACTAAAAATGCCTTGAAAAAGATGATTCCTTGAGGTTCTCTTTATCTTTTTAAGAGGAGTCTAAAGTGCCAAAATCATTTGTAAAAAGTGATGTTTATTTATTTAGGCAAGGATTAATTTGAAAAATCTGCCCCCAAAATCTGGGAAATCTGCCCCTTCAACTCTTCTGTATGTGTTCTAGTAAGTATAAGTTGTTCCAACTATTAAAAACAAACTGTCAATAGGTTATTACAGCAACAAAATCACAAAAAAAAATACCGGACATATCATCAATGTAAATAGAGCTAATGAAAACTATCATTCAATGTGCTCCGATTTTTGAAGTGTTCCATACTTATCTCGAGGAGTGGCCCCGGCCGCCAAATAGTATATAAATGTGATTTTTACTTCGCATGAAAAATATTCCTGCAATTATGCCTTTTAGCATCCTCACTAAAAGCTAAGTTCAAAATACTAAAAGCTAAATCCAAACGTTAAGTCCTCTCTCCACATTGAGCGAAAGAACCTCTCCCAGAAAGACGGAAATTTTGGCATAAAATATTTTCGTTTTGAGGGTCCCTCCATAATATATTTTCGTTTTGAGGGTCCCTCCACCCGCGCAACAGAATATCCAACGAACTCTCAACCTACACTAAAAACTTGTATGCAGTATTGCAGCTCTGTATACTCGTTAATTATAAAACGTATACGTTCAATATGAGAGAACATTCCCTAGGAATTCAAGTTCCATTAAAAAAAAACGTGGAATTTGTATTCTTTGACAGGAGAAGGATCACGGATCTGGTAAAAGTGTGTTTTCTTTTTCTCCATTTGTAATTGTATCAAATGAACGGTTATAGAAAATCGGAGAAGTCTCATTCGAACAGAAATTAAAATTTCTAGTGCCCTTTTTAAGTGACCGAAAATATTGAGTGACAGCTAGCCCCCTTCCCACGCCCCTTTTGCCCTAACGACATCTAATCAAAATTTTTAAATAACCGTTTAGTTCCTCATAGCTGAAAGGTCCAATAGATTTACCTTTGGAGAGAATATTAACCCCCATCAGGAAAAAGGGAAGTAAGTTTTTCAATTTGCCGGTTGTTTACATGTAGTATATGGGAAATATACGGACATTTTTTTCTAGGGAAATTATATGTAGGGGGAGATTTTACACTTCGAGAATTTTCAGGGGGGGGGGAAGTTAAGAGAGAATTTTCAAAGGGAAATTATACACAGGGGGAAGGGGGTTTTCTGGTATGATTTGACAAATGGTCAGTCATTGAATAAAAAACAAATTTTTTCAACTGAAAGTAAGGAGTTGAAGTATGAAGCAAACAGAATTTATCCTGTATCTGAGGGGGCTGCCTATTCCTCATCCCCCAGTTTTTAAGCTAAAGTTTGTCCCAATTCTTTAAGAACGACTTTTGAAACACAAGGGTCTGTTGAATTTGAATGAGAAGTATTTTTAAAGAGTTTTAAGACTTTAGCGTTAAGAGCAAGGGATCATGTAGAGGCAGTCTCCCTCACGTAGAGAATGTCTTATGCTTGTTTTAAGGTTTGATCTTGCTCCTTACTTTCAGTAAAAAAAAATATTATTTTGTTTTCTTAATTTAACATAGATTTAGAGACGAAAGCGGCTTAATTTACAAGGCTTTCCTACAGTTCTAAGCCGATTGACAATTTTATGTTCTTCGCTCGATAATATTTTGGCCTTGCTCGAGCCCAAACTAAGGTTTAGTGGCACAAAAGCAAAGGAAATCTTCGACAAAATCTTGGCAAAATTGTAGAAAATGGAAGAAAATGTTGAACTGTACCATGAAACGACAGGATTCGCCACCTGCCTTTGGCACGAACTCTTCTATCACTTAGAGGAAGCACTCGAACTTTTAAAATTTGTTCAAATGAGCCCTCTCCTGATTATCTACAACCACTATTTCGATAATACCATCACTAGAAAGACAAACCAACAAACCTGCACCCGTTTTCTAAGTTTCTAATAAAAAATGACAAATTTCATGTCTCCCACATAGGAGCTTGAAAGCTCTATAATAGGTTCTTGAACATGCTGAATATGATGTTGCAACCTTCATAAATTCACACGCTTTTAGAGGGTAATTTCTTGTTTTTATTTAAATTGCGTGAATTTACGATACGATACGATACGAATTTATTATGTCAGATAACAATAATTAAATGAGACACAATATAATTTAAATAATCACTCTTCCTTTTCACTTATTTATTAAAATGAGACACAAAATACTGTCGAAAAGACAAACTGTATCGATTGGTAGCCAAGGGCTTACAAGGCTTGAGTTTATTCTGGTGCCTTGTGTTACACCCTGTTCTTGCCGGTTCAGGGAGCAAATCTCGATGCCTGTTTGACTCCAAAAGCTTCTGTCCAAAGGCCATTGTAAGCTAGTGTCGCCTGGCTTCAAGTCCTTCTAGGCCTAGGATTTTAAGCCCATTATTGAAATTCGTAAGTTCCAGACCTTATATCACATGGGTAGCTCAATTCTACACATTCTCAAAGTCATCTATCCGCTTTTTATTTAGCCTTAGTTACCACACAGGGCAAGTATACTCTAAAACACTCCAAAAATACAGTTTATAAAAATTCAACGGTGAAAAACGACTAAAACCAAATCGCCGCATTGTGACTAGATTACGCAACGCTATATTCGCCTTCTTAGTACAATTATTTACATGATCCATCCATGACATTTTTGAGTTAAAAGTCAAACATAAAATTGTCATATTATTTACAATTGGCACATTTATATCACTTTGACTAGGAACTTCTGTTTTTATAAATGAGACTCTCATAAGTGCTGACTTTTTCCTATTACTTGAAAGCCGTTTTCTTCACAGTCGGCCACCAAACGGCGAATTATGCCATCCGTACTAATCATGGATCCTAGCATCTGAAGTATCAGCAATGCTAAATTATCTGCGAACTTCAGTCTATTTTCATGCCAAGTCGCAATTTTGTTACACAGTATTAAAAATAAAACAGGTCCCGTTTTGGTACCTTGGGGTATTCCACAGAAAATCTCAAGAAAATCAGATTGTACCCCATCAACACTAACACACTGTTGCCGTCCGTGTAAAAAAAAACTATAAAGTATCCGAATTAAAAAGGTCTAAAATCTGTCATTGACTCAAGAATATCCGGATGGCTTGATTTTGTCGAAAGCCTTTTCTAAGCCTTTTCGAATTTGTTCAGGCTCGTAACATTTTGTGTGTAATTTTACACGCAATGAATTTTATATATTTGAATCCTTGTAAAAGTTATATTCTTTAAATATATCTATTGATAACGTAATTCTGCTTATTATAGAGTTTTAAGTTACTATGGACATATTTTTTTCTTTGCTTACAGCTCATTTCTACAGCCGTATGACACAATACATATGCAAGGTCCAAGAGTCTTGGGGCGTTGGAAGGAGTGTGAGCCCATTTACTCCACTTTGGGGCTTCCAATATACAGATTGAGCATATTTGCATAAGTCTGATTTCAATAATGTGCAACAATCCCACATCGCTACTAAAATTTAGCTATGGGACATCTGTTTTAAACGGGCAATTATAATAATTTAGGACCCTTGCTCTAGGGACGAGGGCCCAATGTTGTTTTTCCAAACACTTTTTTTTTTATTTTATCTACCTCATGAAATTTTTCTGTGTGTAATGACTTGATTGAAAATAGGTCCTGGGATAAAGGAGGAGGGGTGTAAAGGGGTCGAGGTCACCAATGTTTTTTAGCATTTTCTATTTTCCAGGGGCTTCCGCCTTCCCTGGCAGCGACAATGTTGGTTGCATAGCTTTTACGAATAATTCTTACAATTAAACATGAATTTTACGAGTATCTCCTACAATTAATTATTTCTCTAAGTGCGAAAAAAATACTTGATTTAAGAAAAAAAATTAAAAATTTCAGAATTAAAAAAAAAAAATTCTTAAGATCAAAACAAGAAATAGAAAAACTTATTGAACCAGTCAATAGACTTCAACGAATTTAAGGGAATGAGCTTTAATGAGTGTTTGACGATAATTTTACATGGCCCCTTTTAAATTGCCTCCAAGGATTAATACCAGCAGAGCTTTGTACTTCTAGGTTTAAAAGAAGGGAAACTTGGTCAATTTGAAATTTTTCAAATTTTCTTCGTCATTTTCAACTTAAGTTTTTCAATTTTGTCAGCATTTCTCCAAACAGGGGATTCACTGACGCAATCTGTTAAAAGGGTTTTTTATTTCAGCGTGGTTACGGTTTTGAAATGAGTTGTGGAAATTTTATTGCCTTTTTTCGAAGAATATTTACGATTGAAACATGCTGAGACTCTTGTTAATTATCAATTGTTGTTTTCATAGCTGAATAAACACACTTTTACAAATTACTTATTTTTGTCATTAAATTGAAAGGCTCGATGAGAGGTGTTTAATCATCAATTTCGGCCTCATAAATTCATCCTTTTTTCTATTTCAATCTGAAAAATATTTACGCAAGTCTTCCTTAGAAATAAGTAAAATGTTAACATATTTAGTCTATATCAATGTCAAAGAAAACATATCATATCAACACAAACACTTTTTACAGATTATCCTTCATTTTTTTTTTTTTTTTAGAAAACATATATATACACAAAACAACACACACACACACAAACACATACACTCTAGCTTCAAATGATTTCACTTGTTATAAAAAAAAAAATATTCAATACGTTTTTTAAGGTCAGCGAAAATGTTCCACCAGCATTTTCGTTTTCGAGTATTCTCATTTTTGATGTTAATTTCTTTAATTGTGTTTGTGTTATGGCAGTTCAATGTGGTTTACGAAGTTATTCGAGACTATGTGGGGTCGATCTGATGATGTGGCTCGTAAGAAAAACATAGACTTAGACTTTAGTAAAATACATTTTTGGAAGTATGAGAGGGAGTAACGGTCGCAAATACATTCATACAGGAAGACACTCCATGGGTAGAGTTTATGAGTGAATAGGTATACTGGGGGAGCAATATTCGTCAAAACTCTGCAGAAACAGGTGAATCACGTGGTCAATATAAGAAACTATGGAGAAATAGAACAAAAGAAAAAAAACAGCTTTTTTTAAGCTCAGAAAGTTGTTGCATTACGAGAATGGAACTTTTAGTAAGGGACCTAGAGCACAGTAAAAGAATTTTCAAGTTTATTCGTTCGCACCCTCCCTACTATAGTAAGGCTTGACAGATCCTGTGAAGACAGGTCTATAACTAGTCTAAACTGATATTCTTTTAAAGTTTGACTTAGAGTTTACTTTTCTTTTACTGAAAGTCTTTCTAATGAGGCACAAAAAATATGCATTTAAAAAAAGTTACGATACATTTTCATAGAATCTTTGAAACCTTACACGTGGGGAAGGTTTAGTGGTAAGAGTTGGAATGCACCTTCCCATGATATAGTTTGGGTTAAAAATACACATATGAAAGTTTTGTTGCCCTTGGTAGGGCCGTATCCAGGATTTTTTTTCGGGTGAGGGAAGAGGACAAGAAAAATTAAAAAAAACGCATCAGAGTTTGTTTATATTCATTTTGTTACGTTTTCAGGAGTTGGAAAAAAAATTGAGGGGGAGTAAAAACCACCTACCTCCTCCCTGGATACGGCCTTGACCCTTGGTACAACAAATTTCCTAGATTTCCAAGAAGCTTTCGTTCTGAAGTTAGGAGGAAATAAGGGTAAATAATAATTAAAACCCCTTCCTGGACTTAGATTTGGGCCGTAGACCCATTCTTCAATGGTAGGTTCACACAAAAAAAAGAAAAGAAAAAAGAAAAAAAAAGAAAAACTTTGTGAGAAAGCAAAATACAATCTTCTAGGATTTGGTCGAAGCTTGTAATAATGTGGGGATTTCGAGGACGGGAAGGACAAAAGATTCTCCGAATGTACCTACATACTTGTATTCATGTGCTGAATTTAAAGGCCGTTGGAAAGGAGGCAATAATAGACAGAGTGGAATTGAGTTTATTTGGAAAATGCAATTGTGCATATGGACGAAACTCTTTTCTTCAAGAAATATTTTTCCTGAGTATCTTAATGGAATAATATAAGACGCTGTACTATTTGGATTCCAAATTCTGATGTATACGGAAAACTTAGAAGACTTTTGATGACCAAATAAATCTAAAATAAGCAGCAATAACGGATTTATCGCAATTGGTTTTATGTGATAAATTACTTTGAATTAAGTTACAGTAATTTGTTTAATCTTTCCACCAATTATTATAGTTAATCATCAATATTTTTCATAAACATGGACCCCCTCCACAGTAAGTTCCTGCACATGTATCTAGGATGAATATTCTTTTCTTTTTCAAGAGCTTCAGCCACGGATTAGTACTAAACCAGACTTTATTAGATGCATGTAATTTTACGCCTCAGAAACTACCTCAAGATGTAAAGATGTACTTCTGTAAATCTAAGCCTAACATCGTCTTTGAGAAGGCTTTACCTAAAGAATATAGCTGAAGGGGTTACCTCCCGTGGGCTTTGTTTAATGGTCCAAAATAAGGTTCTTTTTTACATGCTTTTCAAGACCAATTTACGGGACGGAGAAATAACTCGCGAGGGGGGTTCGAGTCAAGTCACCCCCCCCCCCCCCCCAAATACGATCCTCATCCGACATGAAGTGATCTTGCATCACTGGATACAACTAAAGCTCCCTCAAACCCTTGACAATTTTCCAAATAAGTTCCTACAAATTGTACATATTTTGTCAGTTTTATATACTTTTTGAATTTAGTCTCCATAAAATAAACTGCTTCATAAATATCAGCCTACAGTCATGGACTACGACCTTTCGTTTTGTGTCCAGTGCCTCTAAACAAAATAGCATAGTTCAAGGTCAAACAGGTCAAGCAAGCCAAGAAGTTACATAATATTAACTAACTCCCTCGGTTTGTGTCTATTACTGTATTTCGTTCCATAGCATAAACGCTAATTATGGGTAGGCAGATCATGGATGTCCATTTTTGTTTTTGTTTTTTTGCAACTAGCTTTTTATGTATTTAACCGTATTATAAAAACCGGCGAAGAAATAAAGCAGTTCTTCTTGCATATACGAACTGAAAATTCAAAAGAAAATTTAAACTAAAACAATATTAAACTTAGTTTCTAATTATATCCTTGTATATGTCATCAATTACCTTCTATTTAAGTTGTCCTGCGGCAGTTTCCTAATAATAATTTTATAAGGGTTTAATTAATTTTTTCATCAACATAAATTAATATTAAGAGGAAAAACCGGACCAAGGCACGAGAAGAACTGCTTTGCGGCGGCTTCTTTTGTAAATTTACAAAAGCTATAATAAAGGTTGTTTGGAAAAGACCCCTGTGCCGGTCAAAGTTGAGAGGGAGTGTATAAGGTAACTTGCTACTACAAACTCAGCCTTTGATTTCTTTCATGAAGTCCTTTGATTTATGCATTATTGACCAAGCTTATTGCTCGAGCCTTTTTTTTCTTCTTTTTCTTATAAATAAGGGTTGACGAAGGTGAGCCAATCATAGAATATTGGAAGCTACTGTGATGACAGTGGTCATATATGACTGTGAAGCATGGGCGCTCCGAAAAACGGAAGAAGATTTGCTATATATTCTCCAGAGAAAGTGCCTATGGATTGTTATTGGGTATTTTAAACAGTAGGCTGTGCGAGAAATATGGTTCAATCCCGTTTTCTAGGGCTATATTGATAGAAAGGTTGAAACGGCTAGGGTACGCTTTGCGGATGAAGGATGACGGATTGCCAAAGATTGTAACGAACAGTAAGGAGCGACCCGGCTCAATGGTAACCGAAACTCTAGAATACGGGTTTTTGATACCAATAGATATATCAAAAGAATAAGATTTCAATTATGATTTCAAATATATAACTTTCATCAAGTTTAGTGCTACCCATCAAAAGTTAAGCGCCTGAGAAAATTTGGCTGATTTTCAAAAAAAAGTGGAAAGACCCTATAAAGTCTATAGAGCATTGATTAACATCACACCATCAGATTCAGAGTATTAGAGAACTCTACTGCAGATGTTTCAAGCTCATATCTACAAAAAGGTGAATTTTTGCATTTTTTGCGAGAAGAAAGATAATGGATGCGGGTTTATTTGTTTGTTTGTTTGTTTGTTTTTTTTCCCCAGGGGTGATCGTATCGACCCAGTGGTCCTAGAATATCGTGGGAGGGCTCATTCGAACGGAAATTAAAAGTTATAGTGCCCTTTTTAAGTGACCAAAAAAAATGGAGGGCAACTAGGCCCCCTCCCACGCTTATTTTTTCCCAAAGTCACCCGATCAAAATTTTGAGATAGCCATTTTGTTCAGCATGGTCGAAAATATGATAAATATGTCTTTTAGGATGACTTAATCCCCCGAAGTTCCCAGAGGGAGGGCTAAAAGTTATGAACTTTACCCAATGTTAACATATAGTATTGGTTATTGGGAAGTATACAGAAGTTTTCAGGAGGTTTTTTTTTCTGGTAGTGGGAGGGAAGGGTAGGTCGGTAGTTATGTTGGAGGATCTGTTCATGAAGGAATTTTTCTTGGGGGAAGGGAAATTGCCATGATGGGGGCGCCGGACTTGCCAGCATTATTTATTGGTTATTGGGAAGTATACAACCATTTTCAGGAAGGATTTTTTCTGGAGGGGTGGGGGGCTAGAGGAGGGGTTACTCTGGAGAATATTTCCGTGAAGGATGTTTCTTTGGGGTTAGGGAAATTTCCATGAAGGGGGCGCCGGATTTCCAAGCATTATTTAAAAAACGATCAGAAATTAAATAAAAAAAAAACAAGTTTTTTCAACTGAAATTTAAGAAGGAATATTAGAACTTAAAACGAACAGAAATTATAACGTATGTGAGGGGGTTCTCCCCCAAGTCAATACCTCGCTCTTTACGCTATAGTTTTTTTTTAGTGCTTTCAAAAGAGCTATCTATTCTAATTAAACGGACTTTGTGATTCAGGGGTTTGTGAATTAAAATTTTTTTTAACTTATTAACATAAAGAGCGTGGTATTGACTTAGGGGAGAACCCCCTCATATACGTAATAACATATACGTAATAAAAAAAAACAATGAAAAAACAAGCGATACGGCACAATAGTAATCGAAACTTTTAAAAACGGAATTTTGATGTCAATAAATGTATCAAAAGAATGTGTTTATAATGCTGATTCTAAATATATAAATTTTATTAAGTTTAGTATTACTCATCAAAGGCTACGAGCCTGAGAAAATTTACTCGATTTTTTAAAGAGGAGGGAAACATCCCCTACAAGTGAAAGAATTTTAATGAAAATCACACCGTCAGATTCAGCGTATCAGAAAACCCTATTACATAGGTTTCAAGCTCATATCTGCAAAAATCTGCAACTTTGTATTTTTTGCCAGAAGAAAAATATACGAATATAGAAGTTAGTTACGTAAGTTAATTTGTAAAGACATCCATTTAGCAAAAGAAAAATAAAATTTTGATGCAAATAAAAGCTACATTAACTAAAAAACAATCAGAAATTAAATAAAAAAAACAAGTTTTTTAAACTCAAAGTAAGGAGCGACATTAAAACTTAAAACTAACATAAATTATTCCGTATATTAACGAGGCTGTCCCCTCCTCAATGCCACACTCTTTACGATAAAGTTTTACTCTGTATCACAACTTTATTTTTTAAAAAAATAAAAAACTTTAGAGTAAATAGTGATGCGTTTAGGAGGGGAACGCCCCTGTAATATACTGAATAATTAAATTTAAAATGAAATGTAAGAAGGAATATTATAACTTAAAACGAACAGAAATTATAACGTATGTGAGGGGGTTCTCCCCCAAGTCAATACCTCGTTCTTTACGCTACAGTTTTTTTAGTGCTTTCAAAAGAGCTATCTATTCTAATTAAACGGCCTTTGTGATTCAGGGGTTTGGGGCTGTCCCCTCCTCAACGCCTCGCTCTTTACGCTAAAGTTTGACTCTGTCTACAACTTTATTTTTTAAAACAATAAAAAACTTTAGCGTAAAGAGCGAGGCGTTGAGGAGGGGACAGCCCCTTTCATATACGGAATAATTACATTTCAACTTACATGTAAGAAGGAACATTAGAACTTAAAACGAACAGAAATTATAACGTGAGTGAGGGGGGTCTCCCCCCAGAAAAAAAAACGCTCTTTTATAGCCAGTTTTTTTTTATTTCTTTAAAAATATATCTCACTTAAAAATAAAAGTACTTTTTTTTTAATGGTTTTGTGTATCAAATTTTTTTTTAACTTTTAACGTAAAGAGCGTCTTATTGAGTAAGGGAAGAACCCCCTCATATATGTAAAAACATATACGTAATAAAAAAAAACAATAGAAACAAGCGATACGGCTCAATAGTAATCGAAACTTTAAAAAATGGAACTTTCATGTCGATAAATGTATCAAAAGAATTTGTTTATAATGCTGATTCTAAATATATAAATTTTATTAAGTTTAGTATTACTCATCAAAGGCTACGAGCCTGAGAAAATTTACTCGATTTTGTAAAGAGGGGGAAACATCCCCTACAAGTGAAAGAATTTTAATGAAAATCACACCGTCAGATTCAGCGTATCAGAAAACCCTATTACATAGGTTTCAAGCTCATATCTGCAAAAATCTGCAACTTTGTATTTTTTGCCAGAAGAAATATGCACGAATATATAAGTTAGTTACGTAATATAATTTGTAAAGTCATCCATTTATCATAAGAAAAGTAAAATTTTTATACAAATAAAAGCTGAATTAACTTAAAAACTACCAGAAATTAAATTAAAAAAAAACAGGTCTTTTAAACTGAAAGTAAAGAGTAACATTAAAACTTAAAACGAAAAGAAATTATTCCGTGTATAAAAGGGACTTTCCTCTGCTCAAAACCTTACTCTTTAAGCTAAAGTTTGACTCTGTCTCACAACTTTATTTCTTAAAACAGTAAAAACCTTTAGCGTAAAGAGCGAGGCGTTGAGGAGGGGACAGCCCCTTTCATATACGGAATAATTTCTGTTCGTTTTAAGTTTTAATGTCGCTCCTTACTTTCAGTTTAAAAAACTTGTTTTTTTTTATTTATCTTCAAACTAGATCCATTCTTTAAACTAGATAAATAGTTGGACGAATACCAAATTGCTTTTTATTTCTTTGTTTTGCAATGTTAAAATAAATTGAACCCACTAGAGTATGCCACTATTTTTCTATATTTTTGAAGTTTTTTCTGCTTATTTCGTAAAGAGAGAAAAGCTCTTCTAGACATTAATTTGGATTCATATGAATTTTGACTAAAGATTTTTTCACGTTGTGTTGTATTGTTGAGGAGTTTTTTGTTTGTTTTCATTTCTTGTGATAGGAATTATCACAAGCAACAGCTTTATTGTTTGATTTTTTAGTAGTTTTGAGGAGTTGACAGCTGCATTATTACTTTTCTACTTCTGTTTGGTTCTAGTCTGACTTAATTATTAATTGTAATTTTTATTCGTGTTTAGCCCAAGTTCTTCATTCTTAATTGTTAGTTTTAAGTTTGGCAATATGGGCTGATTTCTACTCAGTTAAATTTTTACTATCTTTATTTGTTTTTCGCTAAAAATTGCATAATGATTAAACAGTTTGTGGTAACGGTAAGTAAAGAGCGACCTGTGCCAGCAGAAACCAAAAACCAAAGTACAAGAAGTTGAAAAGTATCAACCTAAATTGAGAAAATAACCAAAAAATTGAATTTTTGAAACAGTAAACATATAAAAAAAAGTATGTAGCATTTATTGAGTTTATGGCTATCCATCAAAAACTATAAGCATAAATATAATCTCATAATATCAGGACCCCCCCCCCCCAAAGTGGTTTGCCGCAAAAAGGGTAGCATTCAATTCTAAATGTTCAAGTGCCTACTATCTCTATTCCCAAGACCCTTAACTTCTGAAATGCAAGCTTTGGTGCTTTCATTGTCACGGGTGCGATTTTTTTTCGTTTTTTTTCCCCAGGGATGATAGTATCGAAGCAGAGGTTTTACAGTTCTGGAAGAGTTCTAGTTCTACTATGTTAGAATCCAAAGTCAATAGAGGGAAACCAGGCCCAATAGCACTTCATTTTTAGTCTTGGGCCCGTCACAGCCAAAAACTGCGTCATGTCAAAATCTCAAGATAGTCTTTTTAATCAGGAAAGTGAAATATATATGACAAAACTACTCCCAGACGGAACCCATGCAGCCTCAGACCCAGGGACCGAAGCTTCAAAGAATTACTGACGATAGACAGAACTATAAGTAAGGTTCGACTCGTGGTAATAGTAACCGAAATACTAAAATACGGAATTCTTATGGGAATATTTGCATCAAATGAATCAGTACTCTAATATATATCAATTATTCCTTAAATTACCAACCCAAATTTATGAGCGCGAGAAAAATTTGCCTGATTTCTAAAAAGAGGAAAAGTACCACCAAAGCGACCCTGATGTAAATTGCATCATCAAATTCAGCATATTAGAGGACGCCATTACACAATTTTCTAGTCCCTATAGACAAAAACATACAATTTTGTATTTTTTCCTGGGAAGGATTGTTATTGATGCTTGTTTATTTGTTGTTTTTTGTTTGCATTTTTTCCCTAGAGGATATCGTATTGGGCGGGCAGTCCTAGAGTATGGGCAGTGGGCTCATTTTAGCGGAAATTAAAAGACCTTGTGCTCTTTTTAAGTAACAAAAGGGATATGGATGCTGCAAGGTGATAGCTCTCATTTGCCTGTTGGAGTCAAGGCCGTACCCAGGATTTTTTTTTCCGAGGGGGTTTTACCCAATAAAAAATTTCGGGGGGGGGGGGTGCTACACGAAAAAACCTCAAAAAACGCATACAAAATTTGTTTATATCCATTTTTGTTGCGTTTTTACGATTCAGAAAAACATTTCGGGGGGTTCAAACCGAAACCCCCCCCCCCTCCCTTGGATACAGCCCTGGCTGGAGTATTGAGTTTAACATCAAAGATTACATTCTTATGCTTCCCTGCACAACAGGGAAGAGGCTGGGCATCTTTATAAAAAGGAAACTATTCGGACTTCTCACTTTGTACGGCAACTTCTCCTCTTAAAATGTGTTAATATTAACCCTAACATCCTTATTTTTTATATTTCATGCCCTCCCGCACCTTATTGAAAAACATTTCAAGGGGCACAATAATCCTTTGATGATATCATTCTCGCCACATTGTTATGTAAAATATTTGAATGTTAAAAATATGATTTGAAGGAGGGAATGGTAGCCTTTCTCAAACAGTTCGTGGTAACGAACTGTAAGTAAGGAGCAAAGCGGCTCAATAGTAACCGAAACTATAAAAAATGGAATTTTGATACCAATAGATACATCACAAGAATCTGATTTTAATACTGATTTCAAATACATAAGTTTCATCAAGATTCGTCTTACCCATCAAAAGTTACACGCCTGAGAAAATTTGCCTGATTTTCGAAAAAAGGTGGAAACACCCCCTAAAAGCTATAGAATTTTAATGAAAATCACACCACCAGATTCAGCGTATCAGAGAACCCTACTGTAAAGGTTTCAAGCTCCCTTTATCTGCAAAAATATGGGATTTTGCATTTTTTGCCGGAAGAAACATCACGGATGCGTGTTCATTTGTTTGCTGTTGTTTTTTTTTCCAGGGGTGATCGTATCAACCCAGTGGTCCTAGAATATCATGGGAGGGCTCATTCGAACGAAAATTAGAATTTCTAGTGCCCTTTTTAAGTGACCCAAAAAATGGAGGGCAACTAGGCCTCCTCCCACGCTCATTTTCCCTAAAGTCACCCAATCACAATTTTGGGATAGCTAATTTGTTCAGCATGGTCAAAAATATAATAACTATGTCTTTTAGGATGACTTAATCCCCCAAAGCTCCCGGGGGGAGGGCTGAAAGTTATGAACTTTACCCAATGTTTACATATAGTATTTGTTATTGGGAAGTATAAAGACGTTTTCAGGGGGATTTTTCTGGTAGTGGGGGGGGCTCAGGGGTTATGTTGGAGGATCTTTCCAAGGAGGAAATTTTCATGGGGGAAGGGACATTGCTATGAAGGGGGCGCCGGATTTCCCAGCATAATTAAAAAACGATCAGAAGTTAAATTAAAAAAAAAAACAAGTTTTTCAACTGAAAGTAAGGAGCAACACCAAATCTTAAAACGAACAGAAATTATTACGTATATGATTGGGTTCGCCTTCTCCCTTTTTTATTGTTTTAACAAATAAAGTTGTGAGACAGAGTCAAACTTTAGCGTAAAGAGCGAGGCGTTGAGGAGGGGACAGCCCCTTTCATATACGGAATAATTTCTGCTTGTTTTAAGTTTTAATGTCACTCCTTCTACTTTCAGTTTAAAAAACTTGTTTTTTTTATTTAATTTCTGATCGTAATGCAGCTTTTATTTTGGCTCACCGTCTTTGAATAAGTAAACAAAATTTTCATAAAAATTTCACTTTTCTTTTGCTAAATGGATGTCTCTAAATTTGGTTATGACGTAATTTACAAATTAACTTACGTAACTAACTTCTATATTCGTATATTTTTCTTCTAGCAAAAAATACAAAGTTGCAGATTTTTGCAGATATGAGCTTGAAACCTATGTAATAGGGTTTTCTGATACGCTGAATCTGACGGTGTGATTTTCATTAAAATTCTTTCACTTTTAGGGGATGTTCCGCCTCTTTAAAAAATCGGGTGAATTTTCTCAGGCTCGTAGCCTTTAGGGAGTAATACTAAACTTAATAAAATTTATATATTTAGAATCAGCATTATAAACACATTCTTTTGATACATTTATTGACATCAAAATTCCGTTTTTAAAAGTTTCGATTACTATTGAGCCGTATCGCTTGTTTTTTTATTGTTTTGTTTTTTTATTAAGTATATGTTATTACGTATATAAGGGGGTTCTCCACTTAGTCAATACCACGCTCTTTACGTTAAAAGTTAAAAAAAATGTTGATTCACAAACCCCTGAATCACAAAACCCCTGAAACACCTGAACCCTCTTTGTACAGGCCAATGAGCCTTTGAGGGATTTATAACATCTAATATTGTATGTGTATTTAATGAAGAATAAAACTTATCTTATCTTAAAAAAAAAAAAAAAAAAAAGGGCGTTTAATTAGAATAGATAGCTCTTTTGAAAGCACTAAAAAAAATACTGTAGCGTAAAGAGCGAGGTATTGACTTGGGGGAGAACCCCCTCACATGTGTTATAATTTCTGTTCGTTTTAGGTTCTAATATTCCTTCTTACATTTCAGTTTAAAAAACTTGTTTTTTTTATTTAATTTCTGCTCGTTTTTTAAATAATTCTTGGAATTCCGGCGCCCCCTTCATGGAGCTGTCCCTTCCCCAAATAAAAAATTAGTCTTGAAAATATACTCCAACATAACCCCCGACCCCCCCCCCACTACCAGAAAAAAAAACCCTCCTGAAAAACTTCTGTATACTTCCCAATAACCAATACTATATGTTAACATTGGGTAAAGTTCATAACTTTTAGCCCTCCCTTCGGGGACTTCGGGGAATTAAGTCAGCCTAAAAGACATATTTATCATATTTTCGACCATGCTGAACAAAATGGCTATCTCAAAATTTTGATCGGGTGACTTTGGGAAAAAAATGAGCGTGGGAGGGGGTCTAGTTGCCCTCCATTTTTTTTGGTCACTTAAAAAGGTCACTAGAACTTTTAATTTCCGTTCCAATGAGTCCTCCCACGATATTCTAGGACCAGTGGATTGATACGATCACCCCTAGGAAAAAAAAACAAAAAAAAACAAAAAAACAAATAAACAAGCATCCGTGATCTTTCTTCTGGCAAAAAATACAAAATTCCACATTTTTGGACATAGGAGCTTGAAACCTCTATACTAGGGTTCTCTGATACGCTGAATATGATGGTGTGATTTTTATTAAGGTTCTATAACTTTTAGGGGGTCTTTCCGTCTTTTTTTGAAAATCAGCCAAATTTTCTCAGGTGCGTAACTTTTGATGGGTAGCACTAAACTTGATGAAAAATATATATTTGTAATCAGTATGAAATCTGATTCTACTGATGTATCTATTGGTATCAAAAACCCGTTTTCTAGAGTTTCGGTTACCATTGAGCCGGGTCGCTCCTTACTTACAGTTCGTTACCACGAACTGTTTGATAAGCTGGTTGTTCAGATTAGTCAATCTGCAGCAAAGATTTTCAGCGATGCGGTTCCAAACGTATTGAATAGCTGTGACGTCATCATCCAAGAAAAGAAATTTCATGGCATTGTTAAAGGGGTGCCCGCTAATTATGAGGTGATAAATTTTAAGAAATGTGAAGGTGTCATCGACGCTGAACGTTTGGGAAAATCCCTGGCTGTGAAAATTACCTTTGCTGATGCCGTAGCCCAGAGTAATAGCCTACGACTCGTGCTCAAGGTGGGCTATGAACCATTCCGGGTTTTTGAATTCCTGCGGTCGCCCTGTTGCTGTCATAATTGTCAATCTCCCAACCACATGAAAACCAAATGCGATAAGCCAACAAAATGCAGCCGCAGTGCCGGCTCTCATGTATCATCCCGTGATTCCCCCTGTGTTTTTGATCCAAAATGCGCTAATTGTGAGGGTGATCATGCATCGTATAGCCTAAAATGTCGTATTCTGCGTGATATCCTGAGCAAACGTGTGACTCGGAAATGACTGTCGAATTGTCCGTCTCAATCTGCTCTTTTAATATCAATGGCACGAAAGATAAAGATGGCTCATTAAATCAAAAAATGAATGATTTTGACATTTTGTTCTTGCAAGAACATTTACTTCCCGCCATCTCCGTTAACTCTCTACGAAGAAGTAGCCACCATATTGTCTTTACCACCAATGCCCGAAATAAAAGGCCGACCTTCCGGGGGCCTTGCATGTGTTATCAAACGATTAGATACTCCTTTGTCACCTATCTTATTTCATTTCTCTGATAACATTATGGCAATACCACTTGGTCACGTTGAATTTATAAATGTATATCTTCCCTGCAACCAGAAACGTCTAGCTTCACTTACTAAGTTTTCTAATGCCTGCTCATCCCTTAAAACTCTGTTATGCAATATTGAAAAGCATGGGTATCGTTGGCTATTGATAGGTGACTTCAATTGTGATGTTCATAGCTCCTCCACTCGTGCCAACTTAGTTTTAGATTCGTTGCCTATTGGTTACCGCATAGTACCCAAAGCTCTTAATTACAGTTATATTCATAATAGTGGTACTGTGATCAAAATTGATCATTGTATTTGCTCTGCCGATGTTCCCTGTTCTGTCGTTAATGTTGACGAAGACGAACGTGATTTTGACCACCTTCCCCTTTCCCTTACTGTAACATTAACGGCTGATCCATCTAATCATACTTGTGCTGCTAATAAAAAATGGTGTATGAAACGAGAGTGGAGCAAACCCAATTGGTCTTTATATATTCCTACCCTAACAGCTCTGTTGTCCTGCGTCAAGATCCCTTTTAGTCTATTGTGCACGAGTGTTTTTTCCAAGGGTGGATCCAGAATTTTTTTTCGGGGGGGTTGGGGGGTTTACTAATTTTTGACTTTTTCGGGGGGGGGGTACTAACTTTTGACTCAGTTTTCGACTAATTTTACTGATTTTTACCTAGGTTTAGATACGCGCAGTTCAACAAAAATAAATGGTTAATGCGCGCAATTGTTTTAAATGTCCATTTAACTGAGTCAACTCATATGCAGCACCGTAAAATCCTGTATAGTGGTATATGATTATACATCAGCAACTATGGAGGGGGCTCGGTGGATTTTTCTGTGCGTGTTGGACAGGTATATACGAAGGTTCTTCTTTAGAGGGGGGGAATAATGAAAAAGGGTAAAAATTTTTGATGATTTGAAAACGAAATAATCGAATGTTCGGGAAAGTCTTAGATTTGGGGAAAACCTGTGTCTCAAGGCCTCCCTTCCTCCCGCTTCTGGTGGGAAGAGGGCCTAGAGTGGGTGATTTCTAAGCATTTTTCAAATTTTAGTGAGCATTCAGATAATAATAAAAGGAGGGGGAAGGGGCAGAGGGCTCCCACTAATCTTCCGCCATTTTGAGGAATATTTTTGGACTAATCTTTGAATGTGGGTACTAGGACGTGACAACTCATCTCTTATTTCAGAAATATTCCAGGTATAGTATAAAGTATCACATTCATATGCTTTCCTGTAAAGGAGGGGAGTGATGGTCCACATCTCTACTCCTCGAATAACTCTCCTTGAAAACTGTGAAAATGGTTTGCCTAAAACTAATTTTTGATATTTTGGATCTTCCCTGAGAAATTTTGAAGGGGTGTACTGTCTCAGAAGTGAGAGTTACTCTTCAAGCCTGTTCAAACTAATATTAAACTTGAATGTCAAAATATGGATTAACTGGAGGGAGTGGAAGGCTTGCTTCATAATTAGTAGAGTCTTGGATTAAGCAGTTCACAGCAACAAACTGTAGTTACAGAGTAACTCTTGAAATAGAAGTCAAACTGATTTTTTATTCTGATTCTAAGTATGTATGATTTATTAATTTTAAAATTGCTCATTGATTCTATAAGCATATGAAATTTGCCATAGTTTAAATAAGGCTCTGAGGATATGTTTTCCTATGAGTGACCACATCAAACCAGCAGTCGTGTTTTATTGAAGAAAGTCTTATTCAAACCAAATTGCGAAGATCCAGGGTCTTTTTCAGGTGAAGATTATGCCACATTCGATTAAGCAACAATAAAGTGCCATAAGAAATCATAAGAGATCAGTGTTACATAAAAGATTAATTTAGGCCTGAATAGGGCCGAAATAATATCAAGCAAAAATTCCGAGTATAATTGAAAATGTATTTATATAGTATTTCAGTCTCGGAGGCAAAAGCCTACTGGTGCAAGATGCATCATATGCCTCTAAACATGACGGGACTCCATAAAAAATCAACCACTGTCATAGGCCGTTTGTTCAATAAAACTACTGGCTATAGCACAGGAACTTAATTCTCTAAGAACGAACAAAAATACTGAAAGAATAAGTAAAGTTAGAAAATGACGGGCTGGACAAGAGGAGGTTAAAAGGGAAGATGACAAATGTTTCTCACAATGTCTTAAGAATGGAAGGGCTTCTTAATATGCATTCTATAAGTTTTGAAAGGCAATTTGCAAATAAAGAAACTCGCAAATACCCATAAACTATATTGGTTACAGTCAAAAATGTGTCCAGTAAAGCACTATAAGACTTATTATTAAAAAGCAGGAACTTGAGATGACTAGCCACACTCAAAAACAGAATAGTTTCTGTTCCCTTTAAGTTTTAACGTTACTCTTAAATTTCACTTGGAATACAATTTGTTTAAAGTTAATTAAATTAAGAGGCAATCAAGTGCATTGGTGTTTAATTTCCTAAAAATTTAAGAAACTAGACTCGCCCAGATTAGCTTCTGAGAAACTTCGAGGTTTGAAAGACTTTTTTCTTACTGGGAAAGTTTCTAATTTCTTTCCGAGAAAGTGAGTAGGCAAATTTACATTTTATATCATTTTTGAAAGCTACAAGACCACTAGGGTTTGGGAAACTGGAAAATACTCGTATAGAATTACAATAGCTTTTGTATCTTGGATAGGGGACAGGCAATTGTTGAATCAGCTAAGGAACTGAACATTATTGTTATGCAAAATTGAGTTCAGTTTCTTACAAACGAAATCTTTTGTGCAATTTTTCTTAAAAGAAGAACGTGATCTCCACCTACACCCTCCAAAGAATATCAATGCACAGATATACTTTCAAAGATGTTAAAAAGTATTGGCTTTGAAAATTGTGGGATAGGTCAGGTTTCCTAAATGGGGCTTTCTTCAGTATAATTCTTTGAAACGTGTGAACAAAATTTTTCTCTTAAGTGGTTTATCAAGAGAAAGAAATGGCACTTTGTAATTCAAGTTACACAACAATAATATATTTACAACAACAAGTATAATAAATATAAACTTCTTCTTGATGTCAAGGTGTCACCATAGGTTCGATACAACCACCCTGAGAAAAATACGAATCCTTCCCTAAGGTTTTGACCTGTTTAGATCGTTTTTGTGGCAAGAAATGTCAATGTGCCAGTTTCAAGAAAAAACAACTATGTAGCCGATTTCGAGGCCAAAACCTGGCACTTGGCACGCGGTAAGCTTGATTTTCGTTGACACTTGTCTTCTAACTACAGAAAGTGTGATCTCCAGATGAAGAAATTGATTGAATATTTCAAGGGTCTTAAGTAAGATTTTATATTTATGAACAAAAGAAGGGGTTTAGAGTTTTAAGGAAAATTTTATTTTTATGAGTTTTATTTTTAGTTTATTCATAATAAAACAAAATGTTTAAATAAAACCACCTTTTACAAAAAAAGTGCATTTTCGTGCACAAGATAATGAATGAGTCAATATGTTAGGTTACAGTTATCGGGGTTGCAGTTATAGCTGCGACTATTAAAAGACGACAACGCCCCATAGTAACCAAGAAATAGCCTAAAAACTCCTAAAAATGGTGTTGAATCAAAACAAACGCAAGTAGGCCTACACCATTAGAATTACCTTGATCTTAAATATCAACATGAATCGACCTCCTGTACAAGCAATCTAAAGCCAATTACCTCCAACTCATTTTACTTTCATTACTACAGGTATTATTGCAGGAAGGGGAAGCAGCCCATAGTAAATAACTTAGCTAAGGCGAGGTTTTTCAGCCCCCTTCCGACCCCCAAAAAGTAACAACAGCACCAATACAGTCAAAACCAAAAAATCTGACAGAAAATTTAAGTTTAAAAGCCTTTGAGTGCTTAATGCATACTATACAAGTCATAAATGATGCCATCCATAAGACTTTTAAGAACTAACTTGAATAGAATAAAGCTATACGGTGGTTTAATCCGGAAAGTGTTGCCCATCGGTTATCTGGGGATTTTAGTCGTAACGGACACAATGAACATTGTCATAGGTATTGCGCCTTCTTTAGTTCAATTTGACTTTGAAGTTCCATCTAACTCTTTCTAAAAAATTTAGTGCCTGGTTTTGAAGATTGAGCATAGTTTTTATCCTGGGGATCTTTTTTTTAGCATTTTGTCTGGTAAAATATTTCTCCATGAGTGCAATTTCAGATCCAATTCCACTAATGAGGGATTTCAAGAGTAGATAGAGAGTTTTATCTCTCCACTCTACTTTTAACATTTGCCTTGCCTTAATTTGTACTTGCAAGCATTAAAAATTTATGAGTTCTTCATATGACCGACATTAGCGTGAAAAAGCTATACTCTATGAAATACCAGGTATTTTTGAAAGCTCTCTCCCCTCCCCCACCTTAACTCCCCCAAAGTGAACCAGATCTTCCCACGCTCGGACACCCTCTTTGCGCTACACTTATGCACTTAGTAGGAGCGCTACCAAGCAATGCGATCTCATTGCACGAATGTCAAATGTCACCACTTTGTTGATAATCAAAGATTATATTCAGTGTGAAAAAGCGACCAGGCTCGTTTAACCTTGTGCCGACGGATCATACTGCTGAATCAACCATAAATCTTGATTCGAAAAGAAATTCTGGTCTGGTTGGTGTTACAACAAGCCAACTAGCAGTCACAAAGTGGATTAATACCCTACCTTTTGCTGCCTCAGTTTCGTCTTCTTTGTATGATCTTATTAATATGAATGAAACTTCAGAGTTTAATTCTCCGTATCACGAAGATAGCTCAAAATTTATCGAAAAGCAGATGATGTTTGTAAAAATGGTTCGGTCCGTATTGCACTGTCACACAGTCCCCTTTACTACAACTGAAGAAATCCTTATGAATGTGATAACCATTGAGAAGACCAGTCCATTGTTTTCGAGCTCCTTACTTGCAGCTGAGTAACGAGGACTTGAAGCTGTAGCCCAGTATGTCAAAGGGGATTAAAAAGCCTTTTCAGAAGTTAAAGTAACCCCAATGAATGTTGCTTCAAGAAAATCGGGATCAAAAACGAATGTTGTTGGACAAAGCGAAGTTTTTTCAGTGCTTATGACAGTGAAGAGAAGCATGTGAGGGATAGATTCCAGCACAAACAGTAGACAGAAAAAGCTTAAAAATATTCTGAGCTCTGAACTCGTTTTATATGTTCCTTCAATTTTTGAGCTCAGGGATTCTACGTTGGCGCTTCGAAATGGTGTTAACTCTACCGTGCAAGTCTTTCTAAGGAAGCCAGTGGCTTGCGTGAATGGCCCGAAAAGCCAAACTTGGAAGAGAAAAGTTGCTTGTCTGGGCGTGAAGTCTTTGTTATCGACTTCATGCAGCTGGTTTGCCAAAAGCCACCAGCTGAACATGAAACCGTCAAAATCAATCCCATGCGGTTGCTTAAAGCCAGTTTGAAAGGGATACCTGAAACAGCAAGTGAAATTCATATCGTGGGTGACAGGTATGACGGATGGTTTGGTCACACTGATCCAAATGGTGGCAGTATATCTCTGAAGGACTGCAGGGGGTGTCACCAGTTACGTGACCGCTGCTCCACAGTCTACTCCTTCTCGATGAGCTCAAAAATTGGAAACTGGGCAAAGGTTGTTGCAAATATAAAGAGCAAAGCAAATTTGATGAAAGCAATTTTTGAAACATGGGAAACAAATGTATTTGACTATATAAGCAGCTTAAGTACAGCTGGCACCTCGGGTGTATGGCTGCCTGGAGGATTTGAAGACAGGATGAGAGTTGTATATTTAAATCGTGATGTTGATTCACTCAGTTTTGAGGAACTTCTGTGTAGTCCACACGAGGAAGGGGACACCAGAATGGCTATGCACGTTGCCTTTTGCTTCAGAAACGGCTTTGAAAGGGTGACTGTTTGTGCTAATGATACTGATGTAGTTGTGATGCTAGTGGACCTATTCCTTATCGTCTTCTTAACATTTTTCCTGGGGAGAATATTGTGCCTCAACTCCTCGTGATTTTTCCTAGTTTTTATGTCCCAATTTATCTTCTGTTAAAGAGAACGAAGAAACAAATGTTGAACTCCCTGGCATTCATTCACTGCATTTAAGGGTGTGACACAACGAGTTAATTTTTTGTCCGAAGGAAAACGAGCATTCCTAGCGTCCGCAAAGAAGAGCGGTCTATACATGGATATTCAGTGTACAATACTGAAGTTGAGAGATGAAACCCTCATGGAATCCAGTATGTTCTTCTTCCAAGATGTTGCAAGAAAGCTGATAATCAGCGCTTATGGAAGGAATCCTAATCAGTTGTCCCTCAGAACAGTAAAGGCCCTCCTTGATTTTGTGATTTTTTTTGTGCTTGTTCCAGAAAGAGTGATAATTCGCCCGAAGAAGTATAATGTATGCGTAATTTGCCGTCATTTTCTTTAGATTCTTTTTTTTCTCTTCTTTTTCTCTTTTTTCATCAAAAGCTGTATTTCTGCAGCTATTTTTTTTATTGGGGACGTACTTCTGACGAGGCTAAGATTCAATTACTGCGCAATTTAATTTTGCAAGTGGATTCTGTTCTGACGCCACTAACAGAATGGTGTTTCAAAAGTGATGTCACCTTCCTGTGAAGTCCCAATTGCTCTGTTCCTCTCCCTTCAAACATAATTCTAATGCAAGTACAGGAAAGTTGGTTTCTGGTGCCACCACTTAGATATGTTGCAATAATGTGCAGTTATTAAGCTAGATCTGATTGTGCTCATCATTTTTTCTTTTCTCTCCTGGTACCTTATTCTGTCTCATATTCTAAGTTCAAACTTCTCATCTAGGTAAAAAAAACCGAAAATATAGCTGATGACGTCATCGATTATGCAATATAGTTGATATCTCCTTTTGCACACAAAATTTCCGTTGCGCTCACCTATATTCGTTTTCGGCAACCAATTCTGCCTATGATAAAGTCCTCAAATATTCTTTAGCTCGTAGAAGCCTTTGATGTTACAATTTCGTTGGCTGGGTCCCGGACTATATCACATGCAATGCTATGGCATTGCCTATAGTAAAGGCTATAAGGCTTCTATGTTTTATTATTTAATATTTTTCCCCAGAGGCATTTCATGTGGAAGGGGTGGTCGTAAAACTTTCGGAGGGGGCTGATTCAATTAGAAATAGGAATTTCTAGTGCCTTTTTTCAGAATCAAAAGGGATCCGAGGGTAACACGCCCCCGCGCCCTTTTTTTCGCAAATACATCTGATAAAATTTTTGAGATAGCCATTTTGTTGAAAATAGTTCAAAGATCAGATAAGATAAACTTCGGGTTTGACACAACCCTTCAGGCCCCAGGGGCAAGTATTGAACGGTATAACCGAGGGCAGAAATAGTCTTTATGTAAGGGATGATCACATAAACTTCAAAGGGGATTCATTCGACTGAAAATCGAAAGTTCTAGTTCACTTTTTAAGAGTCAAAAGTGATAGGAGGGCAACTACCCCCCAGGCTTTTTTTCCCAAATACATCTGATCAAAATTTTGAGACAGCCATTTTGTTCAAAATAGTTCAAAGATCAAATAAAAAATTCTGAGGTTGCTACCCCCCCCCCCCCAAAGCCCGAGGGCAAGTACTGTAAGTTATGCCCCGATGGCATATAAGGTTTTAATAATAATAATAATACAATGCAACAACACTGGCCGGAGCCTCTTATCAAACAGGAAAAAGATAGAACAAAAATTTAGATACATCTTCTAAAGTTCTTGAAGTCGTACATACGACTCTCGTATATCTTCTCAAACGAGTCAAACAGTTCGTGGTAACGAACTGTAAGTAAGGAGCGACCCGGCTCAATGGTAACCGAAACTCGAAAAACGGAGTTTTTGGTACCAATAGATACATCAAAAGAATCCGATTTTATGCTGACTTCAAATATATAATTTTCATCAAGTTTAGTGCTACCCATCAAAAGTTACGCGCCTGAGAAAATTTGGCTAATTTTCAGAAAAAGGGGGAATGACCCCCTAAAAGTTATAGAACCTTAATGAAAATCACACCATCATATTCAGCGTATCAGAGAACCCTACTGTAGAGGTTTCAAGCACCTATCTGCAAAAATGTGGGACTTTGTATTTTTTGCCAGAAGAAAGATCACGAGTGCGTGTTTATTTGTTTTTGTTTTTTTTTCCCATGGGTGATCGTACCAATCAAGTGGTCCTAGAATATCATGAAAGGACTCATTGGAACGGAAATCAAAAGTTCTAGGTCCCTTTTTCAATGACCAAAAAAATTGGAGGACAACTAGGCCCCCTCCCACGCTCATTTTTTTCCCAAAGTCACCCGATCAAAATTTTGAGATAGCCATTTTGTTCAGCATGGTCGAAAATATGATAAATAGGTCTTTTAGGATTACTTAATCCCCCGAAGTCCCCAGACGGAGGGCTAAAAGTTATGAACTTTACCCAATGTTAACATATAGTATTGGTTATTGGGAAGTCTACAGAAGTTTTCAGGAGGTTTTTTTCTGGTAGTGGGAGGGAAGGGTGGGTCGGGGGTTATGTTGGAGGATCTGTCCATGAAGGAAGTTTTTATGGGGGAAGGGAAATTGCCATGAAAGGGGCGCCGGACTTGCCAGCATTATTTATTGGTTATTGGGTAGTAAACAGACATTTTCAGGAAGGATTTTTTTCTGGAGGGGGGGGGCTAGAGGAGGGGGTTACTCTGGAGAATATTTCCGTGGAGGATGTTTCTTTGGGGTAAGGGAAATTTCTATGAAGGGGGCGCAGGATTTCCAAACATTATTTAAAAAACGATCAGAAATTAAATAAAAAAAACAAGTTTTTTCAACTGAAAGTAAAAAGCAACATTAGAACTTAAAACGAACAGAAATTATAACGTATGTGAGGGGTTCTCCCCCAAGTCAATACCTCGCTCATTACGCTACAGTTTTTTTTAGTGCTTTCAAAAGAGCTATCTATTCTAATTAAACGGCCTTTGAGATTCAGGGGTTTGTGAATCAAAATTTTTTTAACTTTTAACGTAAAGAGCGTGGTATTGACTGAGGGGAGAACCCCCTCATATACGTAATAACATATACGTAATAAAAAAAACAATAAAAAAACAAGCGATACGGCTCAATAGTAATCGAAACTTTTAAAAACGGAATTTTGATGTCAATAAATGTATAAAAAGAATATGTTTATAATGCTGATTCTAAATATATAAATTTTATTAAGTTTAGTATTACTCATCAAAGGCTGCGAGCCTGAGAAAATTTACCCAAATTTTTAAATAGGGGGGAAATATCCCCTGCGAGTGAAAGAATTTTAATAAAAATCACACCGCCAGATTCAGCGCATCAGAAAACCCTATTACATACGTTTCAAGCTCATATCTGCAAAAATCTGCAACTTTGTATTTTTTGCCAGAAGAAAAATATACGAATATAGAAGTTAGTTACGTAAGTTAATTTGTAAAGACATCCATTTAGCAAAAAAAAGTAAAATTTTTATGTAAATTTTGTTTTCTTATTCAATGACGGTTAGCCAAAATAAAAGCTGCATTAACTAAAAAACGATCAGAAATTAAATAAAAAAAACAAGTTTTTTAAACTGAAAGTAAGGAACGACATTAAAACTTAAAACGAACAGAAATTATTCCGTATATGAAAGGGGTTGCCCCCTCCTCAACGCATCGTTGTTTACAGTAAAGTTTGACTCTATTTCACAACTCTATTTTTTAAAACAATTAAAAAATTAAGCGCAAAGAGCGAGGTGTTGAGGAGGGGACAGCCCCTTTCATATACGGAATAATTTCTGTTCGTTTTAATTTTTAATGTCGTTCCTTACTTTCAGTTTAAAAAACTTGTTTTTTTTATTTAATTTCTTGAAAGAGCTGATGGAAGGTGCCAGAACGGTTTTTTTCGGGTAGGGAGTTCCAGGTGTCGACGAATCGGTTTCGAAAGGCCCATTTGCCTACTTCTTTGTATAACCTTTCAGTTTTAAACTTTAAGGGATGGCCACGTAGATGATTTTCGTTAAAGACCAGCAGTGCTTCTCCGGGGACGTTGTCATAGTAGCCGTGGCATAGCTTGTACAGCTCGATTTTTTCACCTCTTAGAAGTCTTTATGAGAGTGCTGGTAGGTGAAGCAGACGAAGACGTTGTTCGTATGGGAGGTCTTTCAGACTTGGGGAGAACTTCGTCATCCGCTTTTGAACTGCTTGCAGTGCATCTGTATCCTTGTTCAGGGATGAACGAACTGTGCAATGACAATAGTCGAGAATTGGAGGGACTAGGGACTTGATGAGGGTCACGAGCTTTTCTATATTGAGACACTTGAACGTTCTCCTGATCAGCGCTGATAACCAAGTAGCCTGTTTTATCACCCATTCATAGTGGTCCGAAAAGGTCAACTTGTGGTCAACCATGATACCCAAATCTCTTTCGACCGTGCTTTGAGCAAGTGGTGTAGGCCCAATGCTGTATGATGCAGATGAACATTCAGCTACGAGGGTCAAGTGGTGGCTTTTCGGGATATTAATTTCCATCAGCCAAGTCTTCATCCAGGTGCTAATACGGTCGAAATCTTCTTGGAGTTTTTCAGAGTCTTCAGGTGACATGATGAAACGATATAGCTTGGTGTCATCTGCGTAGAGCAGAATTGTTGAGCCAAAATCATCAATTATGTCATTTATATAAAGGTTGAACAGAAGGGGACCTAGGATAGATCCCTGTGGGACACCACTGATAACGTCAAGTTCTATTTGGTTTATCTGACCTTCTACACCAATGACTTGCTTGCACCCCGTTAGAAAGTTTTTTATCCATGCAAGTATTTCCACCCCATCCAGGCCATATTTTGTAAGCTTGAGAAGTAGACGCTTATGGGGCACTTTGTCGAAAGCTTTCTGGAGATCCAGGTAGATAACATCTATTTCAAGTCCCTTATCAAGAGAGGTCTTCCACTGCGTAGAGCATCTGAATTTCTGCAGGTCGTTTTTTATGAAAACCAAACTGTTTATCAGTAAGAATTCGTTTGCTTTTTAGATAGATGAGAACATGATCTGATTGTATAGACTCAAGAAACTTACAGGGAATACTAGTGAGACTGATCGGACGGTGATTTGACTGGGTCTCCCTTTTGCCAGATTTGAAGATATGTGACACGACTGCGCTCTTCCAGACCCTTGGCAGTTCACCTTTATCCAATGATTACTTGAATATGATTGTTAACGGACGAGCGGTTAAGTCAGCTGTCTCTTTTAGAACTCTTGGATGCAGTTTATCTGGCCCTAGGGATTTTGAAGTGTTTATAGCCTTCAGTTTCTTGAGTACTAAAGATTCAGTTATGCTGATACTGGAGATCAGCTCGTGACCGTTTGTGCTGCTGGTCGAGGGAGTGAGTTCTTTAAGGTCCAGTTCTTGAGTAAAGACTCTTGCAAATTGCTTGCCGAGAAGGTCTGCTTTGCCCTTTGGGTCTTCTATGGGGGTGTCTAGCTGCTTGTCAAACAAAGGTAAAATTCCACCTCCGTTCTAACGCTTGAGTTGACTTTATCTCCAAAAGCAATTTGGATTTTTCTTCAGGCTATTGGCCAGTTTCCGTTCCCTTTCATTTGCTTCAAAGCGGGTTGCTTTTCAAACTCTGTTCGAAGCCTTTCGATAGCCAGCCCTTTCCGAGTCAGCAGAAACATTATTTTTTAGTTTCGATTTCATTTTCTCCCAAGCTTCTTGTTTTTATTTTATGAGGTTAGTTGTTTCGCTCGACAATGCTACCCGCGAGTGACGTCTGATCAGCGGAATGTGTCGCTTTTCAGCTTCTTTTATGACCGACAAGAAAATGTCATAGAGTTTGCCAGGTGAGTTTTAGTCCTTGAACATTTCTTCCCAGTCAATATTTTGGAGGTCTTGTCTCATCGCTTGATAATTTTCCTTTTAATAGTTGCGCTTTGGCTGAGATGGTGATTTCGCTTGTGGTTTGGCTTTGATGTCAGACACTATAACGGCACGATCGGATTTTAAAACTGGTGCTAGCACTTCAATATTCTCTACCATACTAATATCACCCAAAAGAAGGATATCTAAGAGGCTTGGGGGTCGGTGCCACGCACCCTCGTGGGCTCATCTATCAGCTGTTCGAGATAGTTTTCGTTAAGAATTTCCATGTAGACCCGTGTAGGCCCATACGTCAAAATGGCAGTATAGCGTTGCTGCCAGTCAACCTTAGGTAAGTTGAAGTCACCGACAATTACAAGGCTCAGATCTTGCTCACTTTCTACAGAGGAAATTGTGGAGCATATCACCTGGTCATTTTCCAAAGAGTTGTTGGGACTTCAGTAGGTTACCCCTACAACAATGCTGTTGCCGCTAGGGATAGTTAGCTTGATCCAAAGGCATTCGTGAGGGTTAGAATATCTAAAGGAAACGCACTGAGCTGAGAGTTGTTTGGAACAGTAGCTTATTATTGCTCTGCCGCTTTCATGTTCCAGGTTTAAGGCAGTGGTAGTATATCCATCAAGTTTAAATTCGGCCAGTGTCGGTTGGTAATCTGCTATTTTTCGGCTTCATTTTGACTATAGCAACAAGATCCGGGTTTTGCTTCCTGATTAATTCCTTTGTTTCTGAGAGTTTATTGAAAAGCGGATCAGCGTTGAAGTAAATGCATTTGATAGTTGTTTTCTCAGTTTTTCTTCGGTTTCTCTGACGTCAGTTTAGTTGTATCTTTTCAGTAGGGTTTCTTGGGATTTTGGACTGTCCTTGTGGGGTTCTCAAGTGATTTTACGGGTTTTCCAACCTTCTAGCTTGACGCTTTGCAGCTTGATTAGCTCTTTGCATTGGTGTAAGATCGGGGTTTATGAAAATGTTCGATTTTGTGAAATTGTCGGCAGAACTTCTAAAGGTTTTGGGCGCACTTTACTATCTTGTTTCGCTTTTTGAGGCAATCATACAAATTTTTCTTGAGCTTGACCACCAGTAGACGAGGCTTTCTGTTTTCTTTTTGAGCTCCTATTCTCAGGGTTCCGGATATGTCGTCAATTTGCAGTTCTGCGCACAGGTCATTTTCTGCAATTAGTTTGATCACCGTCACTTTGTCAGGCACGGTCTTTGATTCTGGAAGTCCGAACACAACGAAGTTTGTTCGTTTCTCTTCCCTCTGTCTTTTCTCGTTTTCTGCTTTGAGCAGGGCATCGACAGTGGAGCTAGAGTCAAGAAGCGTTTGTTGGCTGGCTGCTGTTGTAATGGGAGCTTGGTTCGCGGTTTGATTTATGGAATGGATTGTCGTATAAACTTATCCTATAAACGCAGTTTGTTTTATGGAAGGGATTGACTTTCTAGGGGGTTCATTTGATAGGAAATTGAAAGTTCTAGTTCCCTTTTCAAGAGTAAAAATTGATCAGAGGGAATCCCCCCCACATCTTCTTTTACCAAATGTATCCGATCAAAATTTTGAAATGACCATTTTGTACGGAAAAGTCCAATGATCAGATAACAAAACTTCGGGGTCAACATAATCCCCCAAAAACTAGGGGAAGGGTTGAAATTTACTCCCCGGGGTATTTAAGGCTCTTATGGAAAAGTGGTCGTATAAACTTCTGAGGGGGCTCAAATGATCAAAATGGAAAGTTCTAGTTCCTTTTTTAAGATTCAAAAGGGATTGGAGAGCACCTAGCCCCCATCCCTCTTTTCTCCAAATGCATCCAATTAAATGTTTAAGGTAGTGATTTTGTTCAAAATAGACCAAAGATCATATATCAAAAATTCCGAGGTTTACACAACCCCCCAGAACCCGAGGGGAAGTGTTTTCAATTAAACTCCGGGGGCATATGAGGTTTTTCATGGAAGGGCTTGGTACATTAGCTTCGGAGGGGGCTCATCCTATTGGAAATTATAGTTTCTTGTTTCCTTTTTAAGAGTCAAAAGAGACCGGAGGAGAACTAGCCCCCTTGCCCTCTTTTCTCCAAATGCATCCGATTAAATGTTTGAGATAGTCATTTTGTTCAAAATAAACTAAAGATCATATAACAAAAAGGCTGGGTGTGAAACAACCTCCCAGAGCCCGGGGACAAATGTTATAAGATACACCGTAGGAGCATGTAATGTTTTATGGGAGGTTTTTAAAATAATTTAAAGATCAGATAAGCCCGACCCCCACCCCCACTAAAAAACTTATCAACGATATTTTATAACAAAACTTAAGGGAGCTGACCCCTGATACTCCATCCATATCCGCCCATCCCCCCAAAAACAACTTATAAATGAAATTATATTTCGAAATATAATTCCCCCCCCCCCAAAGAACTTATTAAACGAAATTATATTCCAAAAACCATGCGAGCTGATCCCTGGCCCTTCCTCCATGGCCTGACCTCCCCCCAAAAAACAAAAAGAGATTAACGCATCAAAAAACTAATTAACGATATGCTATTTTATAAATTATTGGAGCTGACCACTGGCCTCCCTCTATAGCATGATCTCCCTAAAAAAAATTATCAGTGATATTTTATTCCAAAAATAATGGGAGCTGACCCCTGGTCTTTACTCCATAGCCACCCCCCACCACCCCAAAAAAATCTTATTAATGAAATTAAATTTCGAAAATTATGGGAGCTGACTCATGAACTTTATGCCCCCCCCCCCCAAAAAAAAAGAGATTAAAGCAACAAACAACTAATTAACTATATTTTATTTTAAAAATCATGGGAGCTGACTCCTGGCCCTCCCTCTATAATCTGACCCCCCTAAGAAACTTATTAATGATATTGTATTCCAAAAATCATGGGAGCTGACCCCCACCCCTCCCTCCATGGCCCAAAGCCCCCCCCCCTCTACACCACAAAACAAAATTATAAACGATATTTATTCTAAGACTAATGGAAGCTGACTACCGTCCCTACCTCCATGGTCTGACCCCTCTCCCCCCGAAAAAAAACAAAAAAAAAACAACTAATTAACGATTTTTATTCCAAAAATCATGGAAGCTGACCCCTAGCCCTCCGTCCATTGCCCTTCCCTCCAAAAAATTGCTCCCATTAATGACATTTTATTCCAAAATTCTGAGAGCTGATCCATGGCCCTCCCTCCATGGCCCGACTCCACCCCCCTCCAAAAAAAACATATTAAAGATATTCTGTTCCAAAACTTATGAAAGCTGACCACTGTCCCTCTATGGCCCGACCCCTCCCCCTCTCCCAAACACAAAAAATAACAACATTTTAATCCAAAATTAAATTACTCATTAGAATCATTAGAAAATACTATCATGTATTTTTCAATATTTAAAAATCTGAATGTAAAAAAAAGTATTTTGGAGTAGGATATTTTGAAAAACTAGAAACTTTGGCAAAAACGAACAAAAATTGAAAAAAAAAATTCGAAAAAGAAGTTTTTCAAAGAAAAGTAAAGGCCATGTTAAACTAAAGATCAGAAGAAATGCATTCCTACGATAATTCAAATTCAAACCGACCTGAAATTTCTATTCAAGAATAAATGAAACCAAAAACGAACACATATTAAACAGTCATAACAAAGAACATGCAACAGTAGTAATATAAAAGAATAAATAAATCTTAAAACGAGTAAAGCTTAAATTGAATATTCCAATCAAGCTTAAAATGAACAAAATTTTTTTGCTATTGGAGTATAAATGAAACCCAAAACGAACATAAATTAAATAAAAAATCGTAGCAAACAAACATACAATAGGTGCTGATATAAATGAATAAATAAATCTGTATAACTTAAATGGAATATGCAAATCAAGCTCAAAATGAACAAAAATCACTACAAACAAGAGTTTGAGTACTGCCTCTTTCCCTAACTCTAACAATATAAAACCTTTATGCTTTACTGAAAACGAATTATATTAAAATTATTGTACTTATTGCAACATTGAAAATAAACATAAAATTTCAGTAAAATTAAATTTTGAACTGATGAACTTTCAGCAATTAATATCGTTATAAATATCAAAATATACAGCTGAATTTTATTAGTTCTTTCCAAGATTTTTCAAGACCAATATAGTTTCACTACAAACAAGAGTTTAGTTACTGCCCCCTTCCCTAATTGTAAAAGTCTAAAGCCTACTTCGTCATTGGCGCTTTACTGAAAACGAATTATAGTACCAATATTTTCTTTTCCAGTTATTACAACATTGAAAGTGAAAACAAAAACTACAGTGAAATAAAATCTTGAACTGACAAGCTTTCTACAATTAATTTCATTACATATCGAATATTCACTCTGATTTTATTACTTCTTCCAATACTGTTAAAGACGCATACAGTTTCCAGTAAACTATCAATGACGCAGTAGGTTATAGACTTTTACAGTTAGGGAAGGAGGCAGTACCCAAACTCTTGTTTGTAGTGATTTTTATTCTTTTTAAGCTTGATTTGTGGTATTCAATTTAAATTTTGCTCGTTTAAAGAATTAGTTATTCATTTATATTAGTACCTGTTGTATATTTGTTTGCTATGATTGTTTTTTTTTATTTATATTCGTTCTGGGTTTCATTTATACTTCAATAACAATAGATTTTTGTTCTTTTTAAGCTTGATTTGCATATTCAGTTTAAGCTTTACTCGTTTTAAGATTAGTAAATAATTTATATGCTATAACTGTTTAATTTCTGTTCGGTTTGAGTTTGAATTATTGTAGGTTTTTATTTTTTCTGATCTCAAGTTTAATATGGCCTTTACTTTTCTTTGAAAAACTTCTTTTTCGGAATTTTTTTTTAAATTAATTTTTAGTAAGACCGTAAGGCTGAACCATAAATAATACAGTGTTAGCTAATAAACATAACAATCCATAAATCTCTTTCAAAAAGTTTGGGGACTAGGGGATTTACATCACAACGAAACAAAATAGCCTGAAACCCCCAAAGATCGAAACCCAAAGTACATAATTGGAAATCGTCCTTGCTATTTATTTTGTGCATTTCAAACACCTTGGCTTTTTCCGTATCAAACAGTAGGATAACAGTATGTGTCGTGCTTAAGTCTCCCACACAAAAAGATTTGTAATTCAACAATACCATTACACAAAGGATTATCTCAATTCAAAATCTCTAAAATTCATTCAAGTAAAATATTGATTAATTAAAATGAAAAACATTGTGTTTCAGTATTTCAGCAATAATTCTACTTTTTGAATTGTAACTACAAAAATACCTGAAAATTTAAAAATGCATTTTATTTTATTTCAGTTTTATGGATTAGGTCCCGCCATCTCAACAGTGTAACTTTATAATTTGTTATGGTTACTAAACCCCAAGCTAAACAGGAAAAAACGAAGAAAATGATTAGAGTCGTGCAATCCAAATATCCAACTGTAAGAAAACAGCACTACATTCAAAAAAAAGAGAAATAATGCTAGAAAATGTAAAAAATAGATTTTAAAGAAACAAAAAGGCTGCTGTAAGCCACCGTGCTTGAGCAAACAATCCAGATTTTAATAAAATGTCATATGACATAGAAAGCAAAGGCGTTCAAAAGAACAGGGCTAAAGAGAAGCAAAAAAATGGCTTAATTTGCTCATCAAATTGCAATATGGAGATAGATGAATGTGATTAAAACCAGAACCAACAATATAACTGATTGTTGGCTGTTGTTTCCAGGCTTTACAATGGTGATGTCTTCTAATTGCCTATTTCTTTGCGCTTCATTTTTGTTTTTTATTCGCCCTGACTCTCGCCTTCGCTTGTCTTCTAACCGAAGTTTTTCTTCTACTTCATTTTTTTGTGATTATCAGTGTCGTTTGTCTTCTAACCGAATAATATTTTTTGTTCTTTATTTTCTTTCATTATTACATAATACATGTTTCAAATGCCTTTTGCCTTAGCTTTTCAGATTAATCTTGTCACATTTGATGAGCCCGGTTGTTCTATGTCTTTTAGCCGCCCGGTTTTTTTTTGTTTTTTTTTAGAAACTGTGGATTTGTGTTTATTGATTCCTCCTCTTGGTCTTGTCACGTTTGGTGGTCCTGGTGACCGGAAAAAAAAAATTCTTGTTCAATTGGCTCTTCTATTCTAACAATTAAAATTTTCCTTTATTTGGGTTGACCTCTTGGTCTTTTCATACTTTGAATAGCTTTGGAGCAAAATTTTGTAAGTGCATCATGAATTGATAAGCGGTAGCTCCGTCATGTAATATTCATTTTTGTTTTCATTTAAGGGAAAGTGCAAAAATGGAAACTGTAGCTTATGTGTAGCAGGAATTTAAAGATTTTTTTATTGTTATTTATTGCTATGATTGCTTGTGACTCTTGATTTTGGTAGTCTTCTAACCGATGATCTTTTTGTAATTCATTTTCATTTGTCATTCGTCGTGATGCTCTTTGTTGCTTGTCTTCTAACCTCATAAATTTTTTCTGTTTTAGTTTTGCTCACCATTGCCTTATGCATTTTTTACATGCCCTTTGCTTTAGCTTTTCGGATTGGTCTTTGTCCAGGCCCGGGATGGTCCATCAAACAATTAAAAGAAACAAAGGTTTGACGATATGTCTTTCTCAATGACATAAGTCAAGCCGAGGCAAAAGTTGAAGGTCCAAAAAACGTAATTTTACAAAAGCACTACTTATAATTCTAGGTCCATTTGGACATCAAGACATCAAGGAAAGGCTCAAATTGTCTGCGTTTAGAAGACAAGCGACAATAAGAATCCATATATACAAGCCTATCGCCACCGGGCTCTCCTTACTAGGCTATATATATATATATATATATATATATATATATATATATATATATATATATATATATATATATATATATTATGTTTAAGAGGTAATTACTTGGGAAAAAAAAAAAAAAAAAAAAAAAAAAAAAAAAAAACTGTCGTCCTAATCCAGCAATTGAGACAAATGTGCACTTGAACGAGGCTTTTACCTTACCCATCTATCCAACTACCTAGGACCAAACAGTATACCCGAACCGTCAACCAAATAGAAATGTCCAAGTCCATGCACAGTTCGTCATCAATAAATGTAAGTCGTTGTAAATTTACAAGCAAAAGCACCTTAAATCTAGCAAAATATTTCCAAGTAGAACCTTCCATTTTGGGCTCATCAGAAGAAATACCACCTGGCTTAACGGGTTTCGAGGCTTTACTTACTTTACCCGGCACGGTGGAGCCTCTACCATAAGATCTATATGGTAACCCTATGTCAGGTAAAACTTGTGAAATACATGCATACTAGTCAAGCTATTAAAAATTACATACAAAAAGTGTTTCAATGTTTCCTTAATGAAATCCCAGAGGTCACTGACAGAGACCATTCTGGAACAAATGAAGACATGTCCAGATGTAGCTTTTATTGGTATCTGGAACCAATTACCAATTTAAAGATCCTCAAGCTTGTTTGAAAACCACTACAAACTCAAACTTCCAAAAAAGAAAAGCGCAAGAGAAATTATATTAAAATATCATTCAGTATTTCTTTATAATTTTTTTTATATTTACTTAAAAGGTCATGATACATAAAACTAAATTTTTTGAATTGCCAACTAATTTTTTTGGCAGAAAAACCTCTTAAGATCAGTTTTTCCCTCAGCTTTTTACATCTATGTTTAAAATCTGTGTAATTACTGCATATTTTTGCATACCTAAATAATTGGGAATAATAAGCCAAATAAGTAATATTTGAATGTATATTACTTTCAAGGAATGGAAAACTAATTACTTCAAAATTAAAATCATCCGTTTTATTATATAATTTAAAAACTAATTTATTATTATTTGA
Organism: Artemia sp. Qi Xiang Cuo; assembly: GCF_049724085.1. Lineage (NCBI taxonomy): Eukaryota > Metazoa > Arthropoda > Branchiopoda > Anostraca > Artemiidae > Artemia > Artemia sp. Qi Xiang Cuo. The sequence goes on from NC_142806.1 coordinate 26,406,073, forward strand.
AATAATAATATTTAATATATATATATATATATATATATATATATATATATATATATATATATATATATATATATATATATATATATATATATATATATATATATATATATATATATATATATATATATATATATATATATATATATATATATATATATATATATATATACACATATATATACACATATATATATATATATATATATATATATATATATATATATATATATATATATATATATATATATATATTATATATATATATATATATATATATATATATATATATATATATATATATATATATATATATATATATATATATATATATATATATATATATATATATATATATATATATATATATATTATATATATATATATATATATATATATATATATATATATATATATATATATATATATATATATATATATCTATATATATATATATATATATATATATATATATATATATATATATATATATATATATATATATATATATATATATATATATATATATATATATATATATATATATATATATATATATATATATATATATATATACCCATAGATTGTATATAAGGATCTACATAGGTCTCAAGTCTGCGAAAACTCGTTTAGAGGCTTAATTTTGTAAAAATTCGTTTCACGTAAATGGCCTCACAATGACGACGGACAAAACACAAGTTATCAAGTGCTGCAAATGAACAACATGGACCATCAAGCACGAAAAGACCAATCCAAAAAGCTAAAGCAAAGGGCATGGAAAAAATGCATAAGGCAATGATGAGCGAAACTAAAACAGAAAAAATGTGAGGTTAGAAGACAATCTGCAAAGAACATCACGACGAATGACAAATGAAAATGAATCACAAAAAGATCATCGGTTAGAAGACTACTAAAATCAAGAGTCACAAGCAATCATAGCAATAAATAACAATAAAAAAAATCTTAAAATTCTTGCTACATATAAGCTACAGTTTCCATTTTTGCACTTTCTCTTAAATGAAAACAAAAATGAATATTACATGACGGAGCTGCCGCTTATCAATTGATGTCGCATTTACAAAATTTTGCTCCAAAGCTATTAAAAGTATGAAAAGACCAAGAGGTCGACCCGAAAAAAGGAAATTTTGATTGTTAGAATAGAGGAGCCAATTTAACAATAATTTTTTTTTTCCGGTCACCAAGATCACTAAACGTGACAAGACCAAGAAGAGGAATCGATAAACACAAATCCACAATTTCTATAAGAAAAAAAAGCAACCCGGGCGGCTAAAAGACATAGAACAACCGGGGTCATCAAACGTGATAAGATTAATCTGAAAAGCTAAGACAAAAGGCATTGTTTGATGGCCCAGGCTGTTCATTTGCAGCAGTTGAGAATTTATGTTTTGCCCATCGTCATTGTGAGGTCATTTACGAGAAAAGAATTTTTACAAAATTAAGCTTCTAAACGAGTTTTCGCAGACTTGGGACCTATGTAGATCCTTTTTTTCAGGCCAAAAAAGCTCAGGATTCCAATTTTCAGAAAATAATATAGAGCCGTTTTCAAAAAAAAAATTTATATATATATACAATTTATAGGTATAAATATATGTATATACATATGTATAGTATATTTTACATATGTATGTGGCCCTGGCAATCGGAAGGCTTCTATATATGGATTCTTATTGTCGCTTGTCTTCTAAACGCAGACAATTTGAGCCTTTTCTTGATATCTTGACGTCCAAATGGACCTTAAATTAGAAGTAGTGCCTTTGCAAAATTACGTTTTTTAGGACCTTTAACTTTTGCCTCAGCTTAACTTATGTCATTATGAAAGACATATTGCCGAATCTCTGTTTCTTTTAATTGTTTAGTTGGTGGGACAAAAACTTCTTCTTTTGTCACAGCTTGTCTTTTTTCATTATGAGAGACATATCGTCCAACCTTTGTTTCTTTTAATTGTTCAGGTGGTGGGACAGAAAGTTCTTTTTCTTCTAACGATTTATCTAGTCCAGGTTTGTTATTTTCAAAGGTATGGTAGGCATTGATGACCTTATGCATGTCAAAAACCAAAACCCAATCATCATCGCTATCATGTTCAATTTGTTTGATTCGTTACACCTCGGCTTGTCTTTCGTCAACATGAAATACGTATCGCCGAAACTTGTTGTTAACACAAGTATGGTAGGCATTGATGACCTTATGACCTAAACTTGATGAAACTTATATATTTGAAATCAGCATAAAAATCTGGTTCTTTTGATGCATCTATTGGTTTCAAAATTCTGTTTTTTTTAAGTTTCGGTTACTATTGAGCTGGGTCGCTCCTTACTTACAGTTCGTTATCACGAACTGTTTGATAGGCGTTTCTTCTCGCTTGTTTATCGGATTGCACACAAGTACCTATGCATATACACACACACACACACACGCACACACACACACACACACATATATATATATATATATATATATATATATATATATATATATATATATATATATATATATATATATATATATATATATATATATATATATATATATATATATATATATATATATATATTACAATTATAATTTCGGTTATTACAATTACTGCTTCATTAATTGGGATGTCACAAGGTTTTTGAAACGGTTCATACATTAAAGTTTTTCGCTCCAAGATTATAATTTCCAAGAAGCTGAATTTCCATACACCTACTCCGCTGCCCAGTGTAGGCTATCCATTAAACTCATTATTATTTCTCACTGTTCCAATAATTATGATCCCAAATACACCTTTCTTTTTTATGGAGACTTTTCATTGACGATTACTCACACATTTGACAACCTAGCAAATACTTAGCTGATAATTATATAAGCTAACAGCCGATTTTCTTATTACAGGCACAGTAAGGGGCGATTGTATCTAATGCCTTGAAGCTTCGTGTCGGGACCAAAAATTGATAGTATGCGACTAAGAAGGCGTAACGTTGAGTGACAGATTTGGGTACATAGTGTGTTTTGTCCTAATGGAGGAAGTCAACTTGTACTTTTAGATGTTAACCGCATTGTCATATTAGATAAGGTAAGAACAATTACTTTTGGTCACTTTTGATAGGATGATATTGATAAAGACGTAAGGGGGTATTTCCTTGATTTCCCTGTTAGTGAGTTAAGGTAAAAATTGGATATCATTGTTTGAAAAGAAGAGTTTTGTATAAATTTTCTAATGGGGGGGGGAATATCCAAATTTTGAACGTAACTATCTATTTTGGAATAATACTATTATGTTTTATGGGTACTTGTCTAAAATATAAAACACACTCGAGAACTTGTGTTGAGAATAACCGGTTTTTCACGTTGTCTATACCAGACAGTAACCTTCGGCTTGCTGAAAAACCACATTAGAGCTTTTTTTAATTAAATATTTAGTTGGTATTATGGTTAGGTTAGGTTAGGTTGAGCGCTCTGTGCGGCCTCCTTTCCATAATTCTTTGTGGTAGTTTTCATAATTTTGTTACTAAAGCATTGTAGTTTTATCACATGTGTTTTATTTCATTAGCTAATTCACCAAACTTCACTTCTCGAGTGTGTTTTATATAATAGACAAGTACCGTCTTATGTTTTGGTAGGTTTATCCATAATATACAGAATAATAAAATATCATTGGTAAATGGTGCAATTTTTACCTACCTGAATTCCCTGTTAGTGATGTAGTTCAAGAATAAGGTGTGGTAAGTGATAAAATTTACGTCTAAGGGATTATTTGTACTTATTTCGTCGGTCTTCGTTTTTGGAGTTTATTTCGCTTCCTTAATTCCATATTAGTGGGTTAGGATAAGACTAAGGTAAGGCAAGCTCTATAATAATATAATATAGAATATAATAAGTTATCTCTTAATACTTTTGATCAGATTCAGGCACGTCCACAGGATTTTTTCTGGGGGGGCAGTGATAAAAAAAAATTTGGTAATACACAGAACTTTAAGAAAATTTAATATTTTGGACAGGACCTTAGCCTAAAGGCCCTCTCCCTATGTACAACCCTGATTGGGTGACTTTGAAAAAATTAGGCAAAATTTGAAAAAAAAATTGTCTATATCCGTTATGAAGAATAGCTTTCACCATTCTTGTTTTGTTAAGAAAATATTCTTATTTTCTTTATTATGTAAATGAATCTTAAAACGAGTAAAAATTAATTTCAATATTCAAACCAAACTTAAAACGACAAAAATTACTAAAACAGAATTTTGGCTACTCCCCCTTCCCCCTCCCTTAACCATAAAGGTCTAAAGCCTTTTACCTCATTTGCACTTTACTGAAAATGATTTAACTGGAAATATTTTCCTTTATATTTACAACAGTGAACAATAAAATAACAATTAAGATGAAATAAAGTTTGGAATTCCTTCCAGAAACCACAGATCAAATATTCAGTTATTTTCATTAGTTATTTACAGTCATCTTTATTATTACAGCCATCTGTTTTTATTTGTCGTTGTTGCTTTGACAAACAAAAGCACACTGTTCAAGACAGATAGTTTTCAATAAAACTCAAATGGCGCCATAGCCTTTACTTTTTTACGGTTAGGGGAAAGGGATCAGTAGCCAACCTCCTGCTGGTAGAAATTTTGGCTCGTTTTAAGTTTGACTTCAATTTTCAATTTCATTTATACTAGTTTTAAGATTTATTTATTCGATTATATTAGTACCTGTTATCTCGGTTTGCTATGATTATTTATTTAATTTATATTTATTTTTGGTTTTATTTATTCTTTAATAGTAATTTCTGGTCGTTTTGAGTTTGAATTTTGGTCAAAGTTTAATATGGTTCTTAACTTTTCTTTGAAAAACTTCTTTTTTTGAAAGTTTTTTTTTGGTTAATTTAACAAAATCCAACTGTTTTGAATATAAGATAAGATAAGATAACGTGTATTTCAAGCCAAAATGTGGCCATGTACATAAATAACACACAAGATTAACAAATTACAGCACTCGTCACAATAATAAAGAAAAAAAATAAAAATAAAATAAAAACTACTCTCTTCTTTTTGCAAAATACTCATCAAGATGTCTTCCCACCAGAAAAATAAAGTTTGACGACGTACTTTTCAAGGCATCGGGAAGCAGCATTCCATCATTCCCAAATAAATTTTCCCTTACCCCCAAAAGACCTCGACAACGACTCAGACGATGCTCCAAATTCTCCTCCTCTTCTTGGCAAAGAGGGCAAGCAAACCTGCCGTCCTGGACACTTTTACTCCTCTCAAAAACTTTCAATTCTCGAACGAATCGGAAGGCAATTAGATCGTAGCTGCATCCAATATGTAAGGTATCTAGACGGTAAATTTAGCTTAAAGTAAAATTCCTGACCATAAATTATCTTAACCTCATTATAATATCTTAGAGTTTCCGAATTATTAATCTCCTCGCTCCATTTCTGTATCGTCTGGTCCTCCAGCACCCGCTTAATTTCTTTGTCCAACTGTAATTGTTGACTAGTTGGTCCAAGGCCCTCATTCCATGAGAAAGAAAAACCTGACTCATCCAATACCTCTTTAACTTTAAAAGGCCAATATCTTTTTCTATGTAGCTGAAGTAACTCATCATACGCAGCCTTCAGTAGCCTATCACTGGGTAATTGTAAAACCCTTAGGCAACATGTTATCATTTGGACCGTCCTATAACTTTTAAGAGACCAAAGTCCAAGGTCTCCTTTAAGAAACTGGGAATGGGTCATTTTATGCAACCCTTACAATCTCTTAAAATAACCTAGCTGAACGCTTTCTAACTGGGCAGCGTTCTCATGTCCCTAGATCTCTGTCCCGTAATGGAGAATCGGCATAATCTTAGATCAAAAACCCTCTTATGCAAAGACAAATTCTTTATTCCACTCATTTTATTCCTGAAAAGTGAAAATGTTGCAGTTCTTCCCCTATTTAATACTTCTTTAATATGAGAACTCCATCCACCATTACTTTGGAAGATATAACCAAGATACTTTATTTTTTCAACTACTTCTAATTGTTGTCCTCCAAATACAAATATATAATCTGTTTTTTCATTCCTTTTACTGAAAACAACCACTTTAGTTTTCATAACGTTCAGCTGTAACTTTTTCATTTGTAAGTATTCCTCAATTAAATCCAGTAACATCTGAAGCTCCCTTGCCGACTTCGCCACCAATGCAGTGTCATCCGCAAATAATAACACCGAAAAATTAATTTTTCTAAGACACAGCTTTGGTGCCCAGTTTTCTTCCAGAAACTCCACCATATCATTCAAAAACAAACCGACCAGTCTCGGGGACATGGCGCTGCCCTGCTTCACTCCTTTATTAAGGTCAAATAGCCTGGAAAATCCCGAACCTACAACCCTGACCATAGATTTAGTCCCAGAATACATACCAACAAATAAACGAATAAAACTTAAAGGTAGACCTACATCTCTTAAACACTTTTCAAGGAGAGCTCTATCTACATTGTCGAATGCCTTTCTTAAGTCTAGAAACGCAACATACAGCTTTTTCTACCTGATCCATACTTCTCTATCAGTGAACTTAACACAAATGCTCTATCCGACGTATATATGGCTCTGAACAAATATCAGGCATTCAATCCGCAATATATATTTTTGTGCCTTTTTTAATTTGTAGGGGATAGTTAGACTTGAAGTGAAGGTATCTACTATTTTGTGTAGGATTTCTGTAAACTATAAAGTAGAGCTACGTATAATCAACATATCTAGGAATGGTTTCTTATCTTCTTTTTCTGTTTCTATAATGAATTGATAGTTCCGATCATAATTGTTTAAATGGTCTAGAAAACCGAGGCGTCGTTAGGGGGGGGGGGCAGGGGGGTAATTCCCACCAATATTTTCGAGAAAAAATATTACATAGCTCATGTTCCTTGACTCTCCGGATGTAGAATACTTTTGCCCCCCCCCAAATAAAATGCTGGAGCTACGCCACTGCTAGAACACCTTTAAGTTCATCTTCACCATGATTATAAATTGATATGATATCGTCCGTGATACGTCCTCAAAACAAACGCTTAAGAAAATACGAATAAAGTGCCCAATTTTCAAAATGATCGACACAATGTTTTTAAATAGACATGATAGAGGAGTTTTCCTAGGAAGACCCTTTATTCGTTGGTAATAAGAATGTTGAAACCAAAATTGCATGGAATATTAATTACATACTCTAACCAAATACATTAGAGCATCCATGTCTAGCCCTATTTCTAATTCTTCAATTAAATGATAATTGTTTTCAACTTTATGCTGTAAAAAGTACTTTGATTCCGAAACATCAATTCTTATATATGTTACCGTTATTGTCTGAAATTCGTTCATGTCGACATTCACCATTGAATGTCCGAACACCTTGAATTTAGTCAGTGTTGCCAGTCAACTTTTTAAACTTAATGTAAGGTTTGATGATGACAGGTTAGGTTAAGTTAGATTAGGTTTGGTTCGGTTTCCAACCTATTTCTGATATTAATAACCTCATTTAACCTAACCTAACCTAAACTAACATAACCTAACCTAACTTTAACTTTACCATCATAGCTTGCATAAGACTGAAAAAGCTGACTCGCAAAGCTAATTGAATCCAAGCAGAGAAAAAGGAATTTCGAACAGACACCGGTGAATGTTGACATTAACCAAGTTTCGGACACGGTAACATATATATAGAAATGATGTCGGAGTTGCTTAATATTGAGTTTTCAGAAATATTTATGTTTTTCAATTTTTTTAAATGATCCACTGAATTTCTTATATTACTTTTTTGGGAGTGAAGCAGACTTAAATGCAGTGCAATACCATTTTCAACTTTGAAATAGGGGATTTTGTACAAGCTACAACAATCTTCAGCAACATTCTTCTTCCGAACCAACGCTGTGGAAAAAGCTGGTTGAAATACTCTCTTACTGTAGACACATAATATGGTGGTGCTCCATCATGGTGAAAGAAATTTCGTCAGAATTTTGAGTTTTGGCACTGCTACTTCACAAAGCATGTCCGGGTAGTTCTCCCCATTTATAGTTCCGTTAAAAAAAAGGCCTAACGAAACTTTCGCTTGAAGATGCTTACCAAACTCTAATGCCCTGGGTAGCAGAGGGGTCTTGGGCTACCTGTGCCTCCAGCTTGTTTTTTACACGGAGTTGGGACTAAACTATTTCATTCACTGAATCACGACTTACCTAGTTTTTCATACAATATCTGTTTTTTTCCCGATGTGTCGCACAGTAGTGAAGTTGTCAGCCTTTCTAAATTTTTCAAAACGATCCACTAGGGTTGCAGCGGTAGCTGCAACCTAGTAAAGAGCGAACCACAGCCCATAGTGACCAAAAGTTAAAAAAAGTGTTTTGAGAAAAAACTGCCTGGTGGAAAAATATTGCCATCTGACACTGACTCAGGAATGGTAATTATTATTTCGGTTCGTCTTGAAAGTAAAAGTTTATTGCGAATAGAAATTTATGGTGATTTCGACAAAAAGCCTCAAACCCCTCGAAAATGGCATCAGATAAAAATGAAAAGTGTACCATTGGAATCAGCAAGGTCGAACACATTATACAGGGAAATTAAAGTCCCCCTCCTTGAACAGCAAGGAAACTCACGTTTTTGCATCGGTAGTACTGATCCGTCTCCCTTTTTTTATTCTTTTTTTTCTTTTTTTTTTCAACAGGCCTTACGGGCTACCAGAACATCATAGAGAGATGCTTAATGGCTCATTCAAAAGATATTCCTAATATCTACGAGTATTTTATAAATTACGCCATTTGCGTAATTTATTGTTTTACCAAAGTTTTATTGTTTTAAAAAATAGAGTTTTGAGAAAGAGTCTAACTTTAGTGTAAAGAGCGAGGCATTGTGGAGGGGACAGCTCCTTTCATATACGGAATAATTTCTGTTCGTTTTAATTTTAATGTCGCTCGTTACTTTCAGTTAAAAAAAACTTGTTTTTCTTATTTAATAGTATGAAAGAACCACTAGATAGTTCCTAACTTACATTACGTTGTTTTTTTGTTACGGAAAAAAGTAAAGTCTTCATCAATATATGTGAAACAAGGCCATACATGGATTTTGTTCGGAAGGGGGGTATTTTTCAGGGGGGTACAAAAAAAAACTTTGCAAAAAAGCATCAGAAATTTGTTTTAATACGTTTTTGCCTTGTTTTTACGAATCAGGAAAACATTCATGGTGATGCAAATCCCTTAACCCCTCCTCCTTGGATACGGTCTTGTGTGAAAGGTTAAAACAACATAAAAATAGTAAAACTTTGTTTTTTTTTACATAAAAAAAGTAAGCTGTAGTAGTAAGCTATAACCGTAAGGTTTAGCAGAAAGTAAGCTGTGGTAGCTTCAGAAGCTATAGTAGCAAGTGGTAAGTAAGGAATGGTGCTTATTTATTTTATTGAAAAAATAAATTTAAGTAGCAATTAAGTAGTTTTGGCTTTTTTAGTAGTTTTAACTATAGTTTATCGGTGCGGATAAATTTTTATAGCATTTAAGGCAGGTTTGAATCGGAAGCTTCAATTGCAAATCTGATTTGATATGCTGTCATAGAACACGAGCAAGGGATTCTTTGGGGTCCCGGGACAATGTCTATCGTCCCGTATATCAGACAAAAGGTCAACTTTGTGGCATTAATGGCTTTTCTTTGTCTCATAATGGATTCTTGATGTAGCGATCAAAGCTCCGGTGACGTATTATGAATAAAACTGACTTCTGTTCATATATTGAACCTTTTGAAGCCGCAAGATGTCTGCAACAATAGTAAATATACCCTTTTGTTAAATGACATGCGAATCAGGTGGTATTCCAGATCAAAGGGTTTTAAGTCAGCTAAGTACATTTGTTTGAAAAGACCTTTATATTGTATGAACAATAGAGTACTCCACTGTAGATACAATTGGCTTTCAATTTTTCATCATTATGGTTATCTTCTCTTAATACAGTAGATAACAAAAAATAAATAAATCAATCAAAACTGCCTCAAAAGTTACGGGCTTGAGAAAATTTGCCTTATTTTTGAAAAAAGGGAAACACCCCCTAATCACCATATAACCTTAATGAAAATCACACCATTAGATTCAGCGTACCAGAGAACCCCACTATAGAAGTTTCAAGCTCCTGTCTGCAAAAATGTGGAATTTGTATTTTTTGTCAGAAAAAAGATCACGGATGCGTGTTTATTTTTTTTTTTTTCAGGGGGATCGTATTGACCCAATGGTGCTAGGATATCGCAGGAGGGCTCATTCGAACGGAATTTAAAAGCTCTAGTGCCCTTTTTAAGTGAACGAAAATGGAGGGCAACTAGGCCCCCTCCCACGCACTTTTTTTCCCAAAGTCACCCGATCAAAATTTCGAGACGGCCATTTTGTTCAACATGGTCGAAAAATATAATAACTGTGTCTTTGAGGATGACTTAGTCCCCCACAGTCCCCGGGGGAAGGTCTAAAAGTTAGGAACTTTGTCCAATGTTTACATATAGTATTGGTTATTGGGAAGTATACAGAAGTTTTCAGAGGGAACTTTCTCTGGTATTTGGAGGAGGGGAGGGAGTCGGGTGTTCCGTGGGAGGATCTTTCCATGGAGGAAGTTTTCATGGGGGAAGGGAAATTGCTATGAAGCAATTTCCGAGCATTATTTAAAAAACGATCAGAAATTAAATAAAAAAACAACAATTTCTTTCAACTGAGAGTAAGGAGCAACATCAGAACTTAAAACGAACAGAGATTATTACGTATATGATTGGGTTTGCCCCTAGTCATTAACTCGCTCTTTACGCTAAAGTTTTTTTGTGCTTCGATCAGAGCTATTTATTCTAATTACCGGCTTTTGTAATTAAGGGATCATTCCTATAGAATCGGAACAAAATTTGAATATCAGCGTAAAAAGTGAGATAATGACCAGGGGATTAACTCCCTAATTTACGTAACACAAATATACGAATGAAAAAGTCTGTTGCATAGGTTAATTAGTAAGTAAGTTAGAACAAAATTTCGAGAAAGCCATTTAGTCAAAAAAAAAAAATTAATAATCAAATTTCGTTTTATTTATTCATGTACGATGAGCCAAAATCAAAGCTGCAGTAATTAAAAAACAACCAGAAGTTAAAAAAAACAAGTCTTTTTTTAACTGAAAGTAAGGAGCAACATTGAAACTTAAAACGAACAGAAATGATTCCGTATATGAAATGGGCTGTCCCCTCCTCAATGCTTCGCTCTTTACGCTATAGTTTTTCATTGTTTTGAAAAAAATAGAGTTTTGAAAAAAGAGTCAAACTTTAGCGTAAAGAGCGAGGCGTTGAGGAGGGGACAACCCCTTTCGTATATGGAATAAGTTCTGTTGGTTTTAAGTTTTAATGTCGCACCTTACTTTCAGTTAAATAAAACTTGTTTTTTTTTATATTTAATTAGCTATAAAGGACAAGGGCTGTTAAGGCGACCCTTCCGTTACTCATGTTTATGGCATCAGATCGTCTTTGCCAGAAGGCAGATATCACATTTCTAACTATCAGTGCCGAACTTAAAGTATGCTGATTATTATATATTTTTATTGTAGTTACTATTATTATTGTGGGGGTTAAACTAAAAAGGGCCGAGGCTCAGGCCTTCACACCCCATTAACGAAAAAAATCTAAATATTGGCTGGGGTAACCCTAACGGAATATGATTCCCCCGCGTTTATCGTATACTTTGCCAGCTGTCAGACCCTTTCTTTCCAAAAGATATCCTCCAGCTTGGCGTGTAAAAGGTGGAAAAACTCAAGTCGGGGTCTGCCCTTGCTGGACAATCTTCGATGAGATGCCTCCAAGTTCCTGTAGTTGGCTTGCAAATTTGGTACACAGGCATTCTCCCAATTCTGATAAGTTCAAGGCAGTATCCACGGGTGTTAGGGGTTTGACCCCCCCCCCCCCACCCAGAAATGTTTGTCTGACTCGTAAAAACGTAACAAAACTGAATATAAATAAATTTTGTTACGGTTTTTAAAGTTTTTTTTGTAAGCCTCCCCCCGAAAAAAACATCCTGGATACGACCCTGGGTAAGGTGCATCCCAAAATTTCCAATTTCATTTTATGGCTTCAGTTTAACTTCATGTCTCTAACCTTCAAATTTCATAGTTGTAGTATATCTTTAGTCAGTGTGGGGTTGAACTTCAGGAGTTCCTCCTTAGTTTCATTGCAACCACCTTTCCATTCTAATTTTGCTCCATCTCATGACTGCCATTTCTCAGTAGCCCTGAGAAATGGGTATGAAAGGTTATTGTCCATTTTCATTCAGAGAGGTTGTAGTCTTGGCCCGTTGTTATGTAACTATTCAACATATGTGGAAACTCATAAAAAACTGAATATCCCTATCTTTGGGCTTTTCCTAAGTTTTCCTGACTTGAAATACTATCAGTCAATAATCTTTATATCCCCTTTTCTACCCCTCTGGCAAATTATTGGCATTACACTTTTTAAGATCAAGAGGTCTATGGGATTCCTCTATTCGTACTTATGACATAAATCGCCCTTGTCGTGTGATTTATGTCGATATATTTTTTTACCGATATGATTCAATTCTCGTGAAACAATCGAACGCCTTATAGTCAGGGAGCTACACGAGAAAAATGTTGATATTTAAGGTTTTGGGTGATCAGCAAGCAGTAGAAGGTTTCAGAAAGCATTCTGATATAAACCACCATGCTGAATACGAAAATTTACGTTATATAGTCGACAAGTGGGTGCAACATCCCCATTTCTTTGAATTCCCTAAAAATCAATCTCCACCGACAAAAATTCCCTTAAAATGAATAAAAAATTCATTTTTTGATCCAAAATTGCTTAGCTATAGCTCAAATCAAAGATTATTCAATAATGCTCAATATTCTTTTTTCAAAATTGTTTTATCTTTTGCCGTTCAGTTTTAATCCCTAAAAATCGACGAAAAAGATAACATAATTTATAGTGTTTTTGGAATAATCTTGATCCATCTTGGAAATTTGCTTACATAATGTACATTTTTTATTAATGGATTCTGTAGGAAATTTACTTTTCTACAAAATGAGTGATCTGGAAATTCTCTAAGCCTTTTCGTCTTTGAACTATTAGCGAAGAAGCGGAGTGACCCAATTTTTAGCTCGGATAAGCATAGGCATCTATCGAACACGAATGCGCCTGTCCCGGCGGTAGATCTCCGTGATATTTAAACATTTGCCTCTCATTTACTTGGACTATCTGTCTTGGCTTTTCTCTGTCTACAATTATCCATGTCTTGATGCAACCTATGCAACATATTGCAAAATACTTGATAACTTCAATTCCTCTGTACTGGGAAGCTTTCAAAGATTTTTGCACCGAATCCGACGACTTATCGTGCATTACTATTTTCGAAGAAATTGGGGACTTACTACAGAACTTGAAAATCTCAAGAGAGGATACTCCCATTGATTAGATCCTTTAGTGTCTTAAGGAAAAACTTGCCACATTATCCCCGTGGTTGGAAATGTTTGAGAATTCCCGTGCATGCTCAAAAACCCACAAGTTTTGGAATCAGTACAAAGAAATGATACTAATTTTGTGGCAGTTTTTGCATAGTGAAAGATCTGGTGACTGGGATGGCCACCTTGCAGGAGTGGGCCAAATACTTCCTTATTTAGTTGCATGTGGTCACTATAAATACGGGACTTGCTTGATTGAGTACCTGGCAGAGATGCAGAACTTACACCCAGGGGTACATCAAAGCATTCTGCAATGGACTGTTTAATGTGAAGAGGCGAAATGCCAAATTCAATTGCATATCCCCTGATCATGCGATAGAATCCATTATTAATTTGGATTCAAAAACGGAGGGTGGAGTGACAGGGATTACCATGAATGAGTTAGCACTTGTGAAGTGGACTTTAACTCTTCCTTTTTGTGCCTCAGTCTCAGCTACATTCAGTGAGATGCTTCATATTGTGCCTCAAAGTGAGTTTGACACCGCTCACCACGAAGACAACCCTTCCTTCATCCTGCGGCAGCAAATAGCTGTTGATAAAGTGAAGTCTGTTCTGTATTCCAGGCTCAATCCTTTTCGATGCAGTGATAACGATTTGCTCAATATTCATACTCTTGAGACAGTCGATAGTGAGATTGCTGACAATCTTCTCGATGTGCGAGCTATTGGAAGCAGAGCATTTGAGCGCTACTTGGATGGGGATAAATCTGCTTTTAGCAAAATGAAGGTCATGAATAATGAGCAGGCGAACTAGAAAAAGAAAATCCGGACTTTGAGTGCCGTAAATAGTCTCATCAATGTTGAACTTCAAACTGTCAAAAGGGTATTGGTGATTGTTGACATTGCTGGCGACACAGGACTTCACAATCTGAGGAATTTTCTTTCTCATGAGCTTCTCTCATATGCACCTTCTATATTTGAGAGAAGTGCAATTTCTGGGAAGGTTGTACTTCGGCCAGGAACCAAATCAGCTCTTCTGGAGTATTTGAAAGCAAAAAGTAGTTTGAATGAGTGGCCCGTTAACGTCCAAATTAGCACTCAGTTGACTAATTTAAGGATAGTAGACTTGACGCCATGCCTCAGAAGGCACCCACCAACTGACTTGGAAACCATTGAGAACCACGGAAAATGAACATTTTCTACTTTTGTGTCTTTTAACGGTGACATTAAAGAACTGCATGTCCTTGCAGATAGATATGATGGAATATTTGGATATTGTGACAAAGAAGGCAATATGATCTGCTTTAAGGACTGTGGTGGTTGCCACGAGCAGCGAGGATCTCCATAAAAAATTGCAGTATCTCTAGGTAAACACTCAAAGCTAGATGATTGGAACTCGACACTATAAAATTCCAAGACAAAGACATAACTGATTGAACTTTTATTTCACGAATTCGAAAACTTAGTCCATGTGCTTCAAGCAGGTTTAACTGTCTACCTCTCTGGAGACTTTCAAGACCGGATGAGAGTAGTGATGCTCAGCAGAAATGGAAGTATTGATACAGGCTTTGAACAGCGTTAGAGTTGTACCCATGAAGAGGCGGATACTAATGTTGTGTTGCACACGTTGGACTGTTTGAAGAGGGGTATCGATATTGTGTATGTCGATGCCAATGACCCAGATATTGTTGTCCTTTTGCTGTATCATTATAAGCTATTCCTTGGATACCACTCAAATTGTGAAAAGCGGAAAGTTTTTGTGCGATTCCGTGAATATTCAGTGCCTATACACCAACTTTGCAGGAATTTGCCAAACCATCTAGTTTTATCAATCTGCCTTCTTCATACGCTTTCGGGCTGTGATACAGTCGGTTTTATGTTCTCTAAAGGAAAAAGAGTGGTGGCTAAGGCTATCGAGAAATGGGGACTGCAGGAACAGATTGCTTTGCTTGTGAAAGAGATAGAGAGGTCAAAGATCGATCCTTCTGTGCAAGAAAGTTTTCTTTGTATTTGCAAAAAATTCATCAGTGCCGCATACGGTAAAGATCCACAGCTCTTTACCTCTCTTGATGACTTGCGAGTGCATTTATACCCTCGAAAGCGGGAGCTTAAATTTTCACCAGCCACAGAAAAAAAAGTTCTATCGTTTGGTTGGATTCGTTTTCTCCTATCTCTTTTAAACATTACACGATCTTTGAAGAAAAATTAATGGAAGTACTGTTAACCAGCCACAGAAAAAAAAAGTTCTGTCGATTGGTTGGATTCCTTCCCTCCTATCTCCTATCTCTTTCAAACATTACACGATTTTTGAAGAAAAAGTAATGGAAATACTGTTAACCAGCCACAGAAAAAAAGTTCTATCGATTGGTTGGATTCCTTTTCTCCTGTCTCCTTCAAACATTACGCGATTTTTGAAGAAAAAGTAATGAAGGTACTGTTCACCAGCTACAGAGAAAAAAGTTCTATGGATTGGTTGGATACCTTCTCTCCTATCTCCTATCACTTTCAAACATTACACGATTTATGAAGAAAAAGTAATGGACGTACTGGTAACCAGCCACAGAAAAAAAGTTCAATGGATTGGTTGGATTCCTTTTCTCCTATCTCCTTCAAACATTACGCAATTTTTGAAGAAAAAGTAATGGAAGTACTGTTAACCAGCCACAGAAAAAAACTTCTATCGATTGGTTGGATTCCTTTTCTCCTATCTCCTTCAAACATTACGCGATTTTTGAAGAAAAAGTAATGGAGGTACAGTTCACCAACCTCATAAAAAAAGTTCTATCTATTGGTAGGATTCCTTCTCTCCTATCTCCTTCAAACATTACGCGATTTTCGAAGAAAAAGTAATAGAAGTACTGTTCAAAGGTTACAGAAAAAATAGTTCTATGGATTGGCTGGATTCCTTCTCTCCTATCTCCTTCAAACATTACGCGATTTTTAAAAAAATAGTAATGGAGGTACTGTTCACCAACCTCCGAAAAAAATTCTATGGATTGGTTGGATTCCTTCTCTCCTATCTCCTATCTCTTTCAAACATTACATGATTTTTGAAGAAAAAGTAATGGAAGTACTGTTTACCAGCTACAGGAAAAAAAAGTTCCATCGATTGGTTGGATTCCTTCTCTCCTATCTCCCATCTCTTTCAAACATTACACGATTTTTGAAGAAAAAGTAATGGAAGTACTGTTCACCAGCTACAGAAAAAAAAGTTCTATGGATTGGTTGGATAGCTTCTCTCCTATATCCTATCTCCTTCAAACAATATGCGATTTTTGAAAAACAAAGTAATGGAAGTACTGTTCACCAGCTACAGAAAAAACAGTTCTATGGATTGGTTGGATTCCTTCTCTCCTATCTCCTTCAAACATTACGCGATTTTTGAAGAAAAAGTAATGGAGGTACTTTTCACCAACCTCAGAAAAAAAAGTTCTATCTATTGGTTGGATTCCTTCTCTCCTATCTTCTTCAAGTATTACGCGATTTTCGAACAAAAAGTAATGGAAGTACTGTTTACCAGCTACAGAAAAAACAGTTCTATGGATTGGTTGGATTCCTTCTCTCCTATCTCCTTCAAACATTACACGATTTTTGAAGAAAAAGTAATGGAGGTACTGTTCACCAACCTCAGAAAAAAAAGTTCTATCTCTTGGTTGGATTCCTTCTCTCCTATCTCCTTCAAGTATTACGCGATTTTCGAAGAAAAAGTAATGGAAGTACTGTTCACCAGCTACAGAAAAAACAGTTCTATGGATTGGTTGGATTCCTTCTCTCCTATCTCCTTCAAACAATATGCGATTTTTGAAGAAAAAAGTAGTGGAAGTACTGTTCACCAGCCACAAATAAAAGCTCTATGGATTGGTTGGATTCCTTCTCTCCTATCTCCTTCAAACATTACGCGATTTTTGAAGAAAAAGTAATGGAAGTAATGTTCACCAACCTCAGAAAAAAAAAGTTCTATCTATTGGTTGGATTCCTTCTCTCCTATCTCCTTCAAGTATTACGCGATTTTCGAAGAAAAAGTAATGGAAGTACTGTTCACCAGCTACAGAAAAAACAGTTCTATGGATTGGTTGGATTCCTTCTCTCCTATCTCCTTCAAACAATATGCGATTTTTGAAGAAAAAAGTATTGGAAGTAATTTTCACCAGCCACAAAAAAAAGTTCTATGGATTGGTTGAATTCCTTCTCTCCTATCTCCTATCTCTTTCAAACATTACACGATTTTCGAAGAAAAAGTAATGGAAGTAGTGTTCACCAACCTCAGAAAAAAAAAGTTCTATCTATTGGTTGGATTCCTTCTCTCCTATCTCCTTCAATTATTACACGATTTTCGAAGAAAAAGTAATGGAAGTACTGTTCACCAGCTACAGAAAAAAAAGTTCTATGGATTGGTTGGATTCCTTCTCTCCTATCTCCTTCAAACAATATGCGATTTTTGAAGAAAAAAGTAGTGGAAGTACTGTTCACCAGCCACAAAAAAAGTTCTATGGATTGGTTGAATTCCTTCTCTCCTATCTCCTATCTCTTTCAAACATTACACGATTTTCGAAGAAAAAGTAATGGAAGTAGTGTTCACCAACCTCAGAAAAAAAAAGTTCTATCTATTGGTTGGATTCCTTCTCTCCTATCTCCTTCAAGTATTACGCGATTTTCGAAGAAAAAGTAATGGATGTACTGTTCACCAGCTACAGAAAAAACAGTTCTATGGATTGGTTGGATTCCTTCTCTCCAATCTCCTTCAAACATTACGCGATTTTTGAAGAAAAAGTAATGGAGGTACTGTTCACCAACCTCAGAAAAAAAAGTTCTATCTATTGGCTGGATTCCTTTTCTCCTATCTCCTTCAAGTATTACGCGATTTTCGAAGAAAAAGTAATAGAAGTACTGTTCACCAGCTACAGAAAAAAAAGTTCTATAGATTGGTTGGATTCCTTCTCTCCTATCTCCTTCAAAAAATAAGCGATTTTTGAAGAAAAAAGTAGTGGAAGTAATGTTCACCAGCCACAAAAAAAAGTTCTATGGATTGGTTGGCTTCCTTCTCTCCTATATCCTATCTCTTTCAAACATTACACGATTTTCGAAGAAAAAGTAATGGAAGTACTGTTCACCAGCTACAGAAAAAACAGTGCTATGGATTGGTTGGATTCCTTCTCTCCTATCTCCTATCTCTTTCAAACATTACACGATTTTCGAAGAAAAAGTAATGGAAGTACTGTTCACCAGCTACAGAAAAAACAGTTCTATGGATTGGTTGGATTCCTTCTCTCCTATCTCCCATCTCTTTCAAACATTACACGATTTTTGAAGAAAAAGTAATGGAAGTTATGTTAACCAGCCACAGAAAAAAAAAAATTCTATGGATTGGTTGGATTCCTTCTCTCCTATCTCCCATCTCTGTCAAACATTAGATGATTTTTGAAGAAAAAGTAATGGAAGTACTGTTAACCAGCCACAGAAAAAAAAGTTCTGTCGATTGGTTGGACTCCTTTTCTCCTATCTCCTATCTCTTTCAAACATTACACGATTCTTGAAGAAAAAGTAATGGAAGTAGGGCTACTGTTCACCAGCCACAGACAAAAAAAATTTAAGTTCTATCGATTGGTTGGATTCCTTTGCTCCTATCTGCTATCTTTTTCAAACATTATGCGATTTTTGAAGAAAAATAAATGGAAGTACTGTTCACCAGCCACAGAAAAAGTAAGTTATATCGATTGGTTGGATTCCTTCTCTCCTGTCTCCTTCAAACATTACGCGATTTTTGAAGAAAGAGTAATGGAAGTACTGTTCACCAGCCACAGAAAAAATAAGTTCTATCGATAGGCTGGATTGTTTCTCTCCTATCTCCTTCAGTTCTCGAGATACCTGTAAGTTTATTTTTATTAATGTGTTGTTTCCTCTTTTCTTGTTTCCATAAAATAGTTTGAAAATTGGGGCTATACACATGAAAATATCTTTTTGTCGTACTTCTAGATGCCCAAATTGGCTTTCCTTTTACATTGGCTTAAACTAACGATACTTTAGGGGCTGGGGTGCATTTGTATTTTTCAACGTCTAGGATGGGGGTAAAATTGTCATTTTGTTAATTAAAATACCAAAAAAGGTATTTTCAATGAAAATGCCACAGAAAATGTACGACTATTTCTCAAAAATCGAGGAGGACAAAAATACAGAAAGCGCAGACCTCCTTTCCCCCCTCCACCTTTTCACACTATTTTGATTAAACAAACAGCTGTTTTCTAATAAATGTAAAAGAAAATATCTCTACAGCTAGGCTATTACTACAGCTGCTGAGTCGGCCAGGCGTTAAGCTGCCTATGACCAAACCCAATGGCGAGCAACCCTCATTCATCCTGCTTTATTCAACGTTAATATGACCATCGTAGACGCAATTCTGAAAGATTTTAAGTCAATTTTCAAACCAGACTAATTTGTGGCAATATTTTATCTCGTTACAGGCTATTTAATATATCTTTTAAAACCAAAATGTAGGACAAATTTTTTGGTTCAAAATTCTTGGAATTGTTCTTTTGCAGATTTACGATCGGACTTAGATTTGATTTTTCCAACGAAGTGCATTAAGCAGGAAACGCCTAAAGTACATCAGTGGTATCAATCCTAAAAGAATTAAATAAAAAAAAACAAGTTTTCTTTCAACTGAAAGTAAGGAGCAACATTCAACTTAAGACCAACAGCAATTATTAAGTATTTGAGAGGGGTTGCTCCTCCTCAAAACCCCGCTCTTTACGCTAAAGTTTGTTGCTACTTAAAAAAAGATTCTTATTGTTCTAATTAAACGAACAGTGTTTCGGGAGTCGCTCTTAAGGAATTGGGACATAATTCAAACTTTTGCGTAAAGAGTGGGGTGTTGAGGAGGAGTAACCCCCCTCATATACCTAATACTTTCTGTTCGTTTTAAGTTTTAATGTTACTCCTTACTTTCAGTTGAAAAAAAAACTATTCTTTTTATTTAATTGTTGATCGTTTTTCAAGTAATTCCGGCGAATCTGGCTACACCTTCACGAATAAATCCCTCCTTCCCACGCATTTAAACTCTAGATAATTCAATCCCGGTGAAAATTTACCCCGGACAATTACCATTAACATCTCCACGCGTAAAATTGAGTCGGCAATGAGAACGCAAGGAATAAGAAGAATTTCGTATAGGAATTTTGGCAAATTCCCCAAGTGTAAAATTTCACCTGAAGAATTCACCCATGGAAAATTATCTCCATGGAAAATCCCACCAGCAGAAAATTCACCCCCCCCCTGAAAAAAGTATGCATACTTCCCAGTGACAAATTCCATACGTAAACAATGTCAACAATGGGCAAATTTTGTAACTTAAAAACCTTTCCCCATGGGCGGTGGGGAGGGTGGGGTCACGATATCTCCAAAGGCATAGTTATTTGAGATTTCAACTATCCTAAACAAAATTGCTGCCTCAAAATTTTGATCGGATCATTTTGAGAAAGATAGGACGTGGGAGGCGGCTTAGTTGCCCTCCAATTTTTTGGTCACTTAAAAAGGGGACTAGAACCTTTAATTTCCGTTCGAATGGGCCCTCTCATGGTATTCTAGGAGCATTGGGTCGATATGATAATCCCTGGGAAAAACAAAAAAACGAAAAAAAACAACAACAAATAAACACACATCCGTGATCTTTCTTTTGGCAAAAATACAAAATTCCATATTTTTTCAGATAGGAGCTTGAAACCTCTACAGTAGGGTTCTCTGATATGCTAATATGATGCTTTGATGTTCATTAAGATTCTAATAATTTTAGGGGGTATCAGACAAATTTTCTTAAGCTCGTAACCTATGATGGGTAAGACTGAACATAATGAAACTTACAGAACTAAAATCAGGATAAAAGATTGATTCTTTTGATATATATATATATATATATATATATATATATATATATATATATATATATATATATATATATATATATATATATATATATATATATATATATATATATATATATATATATATATATATATATATATATATATATATATATATATATATATATATATATATATATATATATATATATATATATATATATATATATATATATATATATATATATATATATATACTGGTATTAAAACTCAGTTTTTTAGAGTTTCGGTTGCTATTGAGTCGGATCGCTCTTTACTTACAGCTCGTTACCACGAACTGTTTGATAAAAAAAAAAAATCAGATGTTAGGTAAGGCCCACAAGTAGGATATCTCTTTGGGGGTTGGAGCGAGGGATTTGAAAAATTTTAAATCAAAAGAACTATATTACATAATATCGGAAAATTCGAAGATCTTTGGAACGCACGAGGCTGGGATGGGGGTAAATGAGTGCAAAGGAATATACATAGAGTTGTAGGTTACTATTTTTACAAAAAGCTTTTAAACATGGTTTGGATTATATGCTAAATTGGTCGGAAAAAACAGATGATCGGTGTTCAATATATTAATAACAAGACAATATGATGAACTTAAAGAATTATTTGGACACATAATATATTCTCGATGATTGTTGTCCGAGATTGCCAATGCCAAGTCCTTTCAAGAATTCAAAAAAAAAAGATACTTGTAAGTGAATTACGATTATTCTATATGTTTAATTTCTTAGAGCCTTCGCCTGGCTTATCTTAGCCCCAAGTACGGGAAAACAGTTTCTAAGAGCGGAGTCTAAGGTCGCAGTGCTTTTTCTGCAATCTTCATTCTAAAGGAATAAAAAAAAAGAAACAAAAATCAAATGTCAGGAAAGGCCCACAGGTAGGATAAGAACTATATTGCAGACTATCGATTAAAGATTTTCGGAGCGTACGAGGTTGGAGGAGCGAGGACAAAGGAGTACATAGCGTGATTCATAAAATTGAACTATATTTACGTAAAGCTCTTAAACATGATTTGGGTAACAAACCAAATTGGTCAGAAAGACATAGATGTTCAATATATTAATAACAAGACAATATGATTGACTTCAAGAATTATTTCGAGCACAAAGCATATTGCTGATGACTGTTGTCCGGAATTACCATCACCAAGTGCTTTCAATAATTAAATATAATTTTTTTTTCTTAACTGAAAGTAAGGAGCGACATTAAAACTTAAAACGAACAGAAATTATTCCGTATATGAAAGGGGCTGTCCCCTCCTCAACGCCTCGGTCTTTAAGCTAAATTTTTTATTGTTTTAACAAATAAAGTTGTGTGACAGAGTCAAACTTTAGCGTAAAGAGCAAGTCGTTGAGGAGGGGACAGCCCCTTTCATATACGGAATAATTTCTGATCGTTTTAAGTTTTAATGTCGCTCCTTACTTTCAGTTAAAAAAAAACTTGTTTTTTTTTATTTAATTTCTGAATTTTTTGAGTTAATGCAGCTTTGATTTTGGCTCACCGTATATGAATAATTAGAATGAAATTTGCATATTAATTTTACTTGTTTTGGCTAAATGGCTTTCTCGAAATTTTGTTCTGACGTAACTTACGAATTAACTTACGCAACGAACTTCTATATTTGAGTAGAAGGGCCTTATTGAGTCCGAACGGGGCTCCTTATATGGGCATAGAATACTGACGGGGCTCCAAATAAGGGCATAGAGTCATTAGGGAGAACACGTGGTTAATGGGGTCAATGACCTCTTTTTCCAATGTGTCAACAACAACAACATCGACCTTGACATTCGCTGAGAGCGTGCACTTACAACAACAACAACATCGACCTTGGAACAACTGTGCTGTCGACCTAAATTTACCTATCGTGAATCAATAATTCCCCTTAGAAACAACAAATTAATTCCCCTTTCTTGACAGATCAATCAACCAATGACATCATTTGTCAGACTTTAAAAATTTTCGCATAGAAACGATTCTCCAGGAATAGATCCAAGTCATTAATGTCTTTGCCTCGGAAACAACTCTTTTGGTCGAACTCCAAAGGATATTAATAGCCAAAGACCATGGAAACAATTCTCCAAGAAACATCTTAGCGATGAATTGTTTTAGCGCGGGAATCAGGTTTCTTATTAATTTGAAATGCATTAGCGCAGAGATGCCAAAAACATAAGGAACACGCTGAATTACGTTTAGGGATTATTTGGGCGAAACTGTTTTAGACAGGTTATGGAACTATTTCGGCAAAACAGTTAGAGACATTTTAAAAGATGATTTTTGAAGAGATTTTAGAAGAGAATTTAATGGTGAAACTCTGTGGTCGATATAATACACAAGTTTCATTTGAACAGTGTTGTGAGGTCCTCTAACCCAACCCAAAGGGTTCCAATCCTCCTACCCCAACCCCGAAGGAAGCCCCCGGTCCTCAAAGGCCCCCCAAGCTCCCAAAGGGCCACCGGCGCCCCCCAAAGGCCCACCCAGACCCCCAAAGGCCATCCCCGGGCCCTCCCAAGGCCCAGCGCGCACCCAAAGGACCAACGGGGTCCCAAAGGCCCACCACCGGTCCCCAAATGTCCCCCAGGCCCCAAACTGGCCCCCCCGCCCCCCAAAGGCCCACCCAGTGCCCCAAAGGCCCTCCCTGTGCCCCAAAGGCCCTCCCCCGGCCCCCAAAGGTCCCCCCGACCAGAGAAGCGCCGCCGGGATGTGCCGTGGGCCAGAAAAGCGCCGCAGGATGTGCCGCAGGGATGCGCCGCGGGTCAGGAAAGCGCAGCAGGGGATGCGCCGCAGGGAGGCACCGCAGGAAAGCGCCGCAGGATGCGCCGCAGGGATGCGCCACAAAAAAAAGTAAACTAAAAAGTAAAAATTTCGAAATGTTATCCCCCGACCCCCCTACCCCAACCTCGAAAGAACCCCTCCCCCCAACCAAACCCCAAAGGCCCCCCCCAGGTCCCAAAAGGCCCCCCAAAGGGCCCCCCGGACCCCAAATGCCCTCCCCCAGTCCTCAAAGACCTCCGGGACCGAGAAGCGCCGCGGGCCAGGAAAGCGCCGCAGGATGTGCCGCAGGGATGCGCCGCGGGAAAGCGCCACAGGATGCGCCGCAGGGATGCGCCGCAAAAAGTAAACTAAAAAGTAAAAATTTCGAAATGTTATCCCCCAAACGCCCTCCTCAGACCCCCAAAGGCCCTCCCCGGCTCCACAAAGGTCACCCGGGATGCCAAACGGCCAACTCGCCCCAAACGGTCCCCCCGGCCCCCAAAGGTCCACCCCCGGTCCCCATACATGCACACAAAAACTAACACACACACAAAAAATTACACACACAAACGAAAACTAACACACACACACAAAAAATTACACACACACACGCAAACTAACACACACACGCCAAAACTTACACACACACACACACACAAAAATAAACACACACACACACACACACAAACTTACACAAGAACAAGAAAACCTACATGAACACAAAAAATTAAATGCACACAAAAAATTAAACGCACACACACACACAAAACTTACACACACACACACACACACAAAACATACACACACACACACACGACAACTCACACACACACACGACAAAACTAACACACACACAAAAACTTACACACACACACACATACACAAAAACATACACATGAACACAAAAAAAACTCACACACCCACACACAAAAACTTACACACACACACACACACACACACAAAACTAAAACACACACACACCAAAACACACACACACACACCAAAAATTAAACACACACAAAAAAAAAAACACACACACAAACACACAAACTTACACAGGCACACGAAAACTTACATTCACACAAAAACTTACATGCACACAAAAACTTACACACACACACACACACACAAAACTTACACACTCAAACACACAAAAACTCACACACACACTCCAAAACTTACACACACACAAAAACTGACACACACACACACACACACACAAAACAAAAAAAAGAAAACAAAAAGAACTCACACACACAAACACAAGAAAACATACAAACATACACACACAAAAAACTAACACACACACAAACGAAAACAAACACCCACACGCCAAAACAAACACACACAAAAAATAACAAAACCACACCAAAACACACACACACACACACGAAAACTTACACACACACGCCAAAACTCACACACACACACACACACACAAACATACACACACCCACACACACAAAAACTAACACATCCACACGAAAACTTACAAGCACACAAAAACTAACATGCAAAACAAAAAAAACACAAAAAAAAACACACAAAAATTACACAAACACACAACAATACTTCAAAATAATCAAAAACTAAAAAAAATTCAAACACAAAAAAACATACACACACACACACACATACACAAAAAATAAAAAATGAACACAAAAAAAACACACAAAAACACTCACAAAAAAATACACTCACACACACACACAAAACAAAAACACACAAACACACAAAAACATACACACACATGACAAAACATACACACACAAAAACTTACACACACACACACACACACACACAAACTAACACACACACACACACAAACAAAATATTCCTTTATTACCTGTTCAATACGTATAAAAATGAAGAATTCATACACATTTTCAACTAGCTAAGGGTAAGTGTTTTAAATAAGAGCAATTCTGTTGCGAAAACACACAAAAGTTAGAAAAAATGCAAAATATTCATTAATTACATATGAACTAAGGCTAAAAAAGAAGAATTAAAAAACTTTTAAAACTAGATAAAGGTTAAGTGTATTAAATATGAGACAATGTATTCCGTAATAACACAAAAGTTTTATAAAATGAACAATAATCCGTTATTACATCTTCAATACGGCTGAAAATTAAGGATTCATACATATTTTCAACTAGCTAAAGGGTAAGTGTTTTAAATATGAGTCACTCTGTTGCGAAAACACACAAAAGTTAGAAAAAATACAAATAATCCTTTATTACCTCTGCAAAACGGCTAAAAATGAAGAATTCTTACACATTTTCAACTAGCTAAGGGTAAGTGTTTTAAATATGAGCGATTCTGTTGAGAAAACACACACAAGTTAGACAACATGCAAAATATTCCTTTATGACCTCTGCAAAACGGCTAAAAATGAAGAATTCATACACATTTTCAACTAGCTAAGGGTAAGTGTTTTAAATATGAGCCATTCTATTGCGAAAACACACAAAAGTTAGAAAAAATGCAAAATGTTCCCTTATTAGCTCTGCAATACGGCTAAAAATGAAGAATTCATACACATTTTCAACTAGTTAAGGGTAAGTGTTTTAAATATGAGCCATTCTGCTGCGAAAACACACAAAAGCTAGAAAAAATACAAAATGTTCCTTCATTACCCCTGCAATACGGGTAAAAATGAAGAATTCATACATATTTTCAACTAGCTAAGGGTGAGAGTTTTAAATCTGAGCCATTCTGTTGCAAAAACACACAAAAGTTAGAGAAAATACAAAACATTCCTTTATTACCTCTTCAAAACGGGTAAAAGTGAAGAGCTCATACACATTTTCAACTAGCTAAAGGTAAGTGTTTTAAATATGAGCCATTATGTTGCGAAAACACACAAAAGTTAGAAAAAATACGAAATATTCCTTTATTACCTCTGCAAAACGGCTAAAAATGAAGAATTCATACACATTTTCAACTAGCTAAGGGTAAGTGTTTTAAATATGAGCCATTCTGTTGCGAAAACACACAAAAGTTAGAAAAAATAGAAAATGTTCCTTTATTACCTCTGCAAAACGGCTAAAAGAAGAAATCATACACATTTTCAACTAGCTAAGGGTAAGTGTTTTAAATTTGAGCCATTCTGTGGTGAAAACACACAAAAGTTAGAAAAAATGCAAATTATTCCTTTATTACCTCTGCAATAATGGTAAAAATGAAGAATTCATACACATTTTCAATTAGCTAAGGGTAAGTGTTTTAAATATGTGCCATTCTGTTGCGAAAACACACAAAAGTTAGAAAAAATACAAAAAATTTCTTTAATACCTCTGCAAAACGGCTAAAAATGAAGAATTCATACATATTTTCATATAGCTAAAGGTAAGTGTAATAAATATTAGAAATAATTTATCGAAAACACACAAAATTTTGAAAAAATTATAACGATACAATTATTAAATAATAAATACTTATAATTTATAATTAGTCATTCCAAATTTCAAATATCTAAGTTTAATTGTTCGAAATATGAGAAATTCCTTTGAGAAAACACACAACATTTAGAAAAAATACAAATTATTCCTTTATTACCTCTGCAAAACGGATTAAAATGAAGAATTCATACACATTTTAAACTAGATAAGGGTAAGTGTTTTAAATATGAGCCATTCTGTTGCGAAAACACACAAAAGTTAGAAAAAATGCAAAATGTTCCTTTATTACCTCTGCAATACAGCTAAAAATGAAGAATTCATACACATTTTCAACTAGCTAAAGGGTAAATGTTTTAAATATGAGCCATTCTATTGCGAAAACACACAAAAGTTATAAAAAATGCAAAATGTTACTTTATTACATATTCATAAAGTATAAAAATTTTGTATTAATAATCATTTTAAAATATCTAAAGTTTTAATTTTTTAAATATGAACCATTCTATTGCGAAAACACACAAAAGTTAGAAAAAATGCAAAATGTTCCTTTATTACCTCTGCAATACGGCTAAAAATGAAGAATTCATACACATTTTCAACTAGCTAAGGGTAAGTGTTTTAAATATGAGCCATTCTGTTGCGAAAACACACAAAAGTTAGAAAAAATACAAAATATTCCTTTATTACCTCTGCAAAACGGCTAAAAATGAAGAATTCATACACATTTTCAACTAGCTAAGGGTAAGTGTTTTAAATATGAGCCATTCTGTTGCGAAAACACACAAAAGTTAGAAAAAATACAAAATATTCCTTTATTACCTCTGCAAAACGGCTAAAAATGAAGAATTCATACACATTTTCAACTAGCTAAGGGTAAGTGTTTTAAATATGAGCCATTCTGTTGCGAAAACACACAAAAGTTAGAAAAAATACAAAATATTCCTTTATTACCTGTTCAAAACGTCTAAATATGAAGACTTCATACACATTTTCAACTAGCTAAGGGTAAGTAATTTAAATATGAACAATTCTGTTGAGAAAACACACAAAAGTTAGAAAAAATAAAAAATATTCTTTTATAACCTCTGCAAAACGGCTAAAAATGAAGAATTCATACACATTTTCAACTAGCTAAAGGTAAATGTTTTAAATATGAACCATTCTATTGCAAAAACACTCAAAAGTTAGAAAAAATGCAAAATGATCCTTTATTACCTCTGCAATACGGCTAAAAATGAAGAATTCATACACATTTTCAACTAGCTAAGTGTAAATGTTTTAAATATGAGCCATTCTATTGCGTAAACACACAAAAGTTAGAAAAAATACGAAAAAATCATTTATTACCTCTGCACTAATTGAAAAAAAAAATAATTCAGACACAATTTCATCTAGCTAAGGTTAAGTGTTTTAAATATGATCCATTCTGTTGCGAAAACAAACAAAAGTTATAAAAAATACAAAAAATTCCTTTCTTAATTCTTAAATACGGGTAAAAATTAAGAATTTATGCAAATTTTCAACAACCTAATGGTAAGTGTTTTATATTTGAACCAGTCTGTTGATAAATCACACAACAGGTAGAAAAAATACAAAAGATTCCTTTATTACCTCTGCAAACATGGTAAATATGAAGAATTCATACACATTTTCAACTAGCTACGGGTAAGTGTTTTAAATATGAGCCATTCTGTTGCGAAAACACACAAAACTTAGAAAAAATAAAAAATGTTCCTTTATTACCTGTGCAAAACGGCTAAAAATGAAGAATTCATATATATTTTCAACTAGCTAAGGGTAAGTGTTTTAAATATGAGCCATTCTGTCGCGAAAACACACAAAAGTTAGAAAAAATACAAAATATTCCTTTATTACCTCAGCAAAACGGCTAAAAATGAAGAATTCATACACATTTTCAACTAGCTAAGGGTAAGTGTTTTAAATATGAGCCATTCTGTTGCGAAAACACACAAAAGTTAGAAAAAATACAAAATATTCCTTTATTACCTCTGCAAAACGGCTAAAAATGAAGAATTCATACACATTTTCAACTATCTAAGGTTAAGTGTTTTAAATATGAGCCATTCTATTTCTAAAACACACAAAAGTTATAAAAAATAAATCATGTTCCTTTATTACCTCTGAAATAAGTCTATTAATGAATAATTCATACACATATTCAAATAGCTAAGGGTAAGTGTTTTAAATATGAGCCATTCTGTTGCGAAAACACACAAAAGTTAGAAAAAATACAAAATATTCCTTTATTTCCTCTGCAATACGGGTAAAAATAAAGAATTCATACACATTTTCAAGTAGCTAAGGGTAAGTGTTTTAAATATGAGCCATTCTGTTGCGAAAACACACAAAAGTTAGAAAAAATACAAAATATTCCTTTACTGTCTCTGCAAAACGTCAAAAAATGAAGAATTCATACACATTTTCAACTAGCGAAGGGTAAGTGTTTTAAATATGAGCCCTCCTGGTGTGACAACACACACAAGTTAGACAAAATACAAAATAGTCCTTTATTACCTCTGCAAAACGGCTAAAAATGAAGAATTCATACACATTTTGAGAACCAAGTCCTGACCCCCCTAATTGAAGGATATGAATTAGAACCATGGGAACGTAATTTCGTCGTATTTTGCTTATTTTCGTTAGAAAAAACACTGAAAAACCATATTAAGAGCAATAGTTATGAGAATTTAACTGAATATTCCCTTTTAACATCAAGTCCTGACCCCCCTAATTAAAGGATATGAATTAGAACCATAGGTGCGTAATTTTCTCGTATTTTGCATTTCCCACAAGAGAACAATTTTCGAGTAGAAGTAAAGAGCTACCAGACTAAACCAAAAATATGATGAAATAATAGCGAATAATTGTTCAAACTTAAATTTTCTGTATCACGGGAATGGTTTATTTTCGAACCATTATATCTACCAACGGTTCAATACCTGAGTTAAACTAAGAGGTTTCAATTTCAGGAAAAAATTTCCATATTTTGCTTATTTTCGATGGAAAACACACTGAAGAGACATATTATTGAACTCACATCAAACATTGAGAGGTTTGCATTTGAAGAAGCTTCCATTCCTTTATATCTTGTCCTCTATTTCAACATGTAATGAATTTTAAACCCTTTCAAAGCCCTAAAATATATTAACCTAACTTTTATTTATTTATGAAATCTTGCAAACTGTTAATTTAGAACAATAATTATCTTTCTATATATCAATTAACACTCACTGAAATTGCCACTTTTCACTCGCGGAGAATGGTTTCAAAACCATACCTCTTACATCATATAGACTAATTATCTCAAACGAGACATCTTCAATGCAGGTTAATTAATTCTTACGTTCGATTTTGTTTTGGATTTAGGAGGGCATCAATGGGAAGTGAGAATTTCTGTAAAACTATCAAAGATTGATCAACTCTGCGATTTCACACTTCTTGTATAATCAGAAAGAAAAAGAAGAAAAATTGATACGAGTTATTTTGAAATATGCCCCAAAATCAGAGCTATTACAACTTAAATGACGCGAGGGGATGGTGAGTCAGGTTTAAGAATATCCTGGATATATCATTTTATATTTTCTAAGTACTCACAACAGGACTCGTCACAGAAACATTTAAAAGGACTCATTTGATTGGGAATTAAAGTTACTAGCACTCAATTCACAGGAGGGGGCGTGATAATTTCTAGGAACGTATTTTCAACATATTTAAATATTTACCTGCGTACGCATCACTTAGGTTAGATTAGATTAGGTTAG